>NC_140932.1:120207780-120465280 GCF_014529385.1 Adiantum capillus-veneris | reverse complement strand
TGGCCGGCTGCTACATTCCTCACTATGACTCCAACTTTTATGCTCACTTGAATATGGATAGAGATCAGCCCTTTGTTGAACTAGAGGAAGACATTGCTTATTACAAGGATCAAGGTGAAGTCATTGTTTTTGGAGACATGAATGCTCGCACAAATATGTTACAACACGACACACAACAAGTCGACATGCCGCATGTATCAAGAAGAGTGGATGACTCATACATGTATAATCGAAGTTCTAATGATGCAAAAGAAGTGGATCACTATGGAAAGTCACTTCTACATATGTGCAATAGTACCGGAATGCTCATTGCAAATGGTGTATCTCTATGGCAAGGCACCAATGACTTTACATGTAGAAAGCACAATGGTGCTAGCATGATTGACTATATGTTGTTCTCAGAAGCCACTCTAGAATGCATACAAAGCTTTACACTTGGTGAATGGAATCCGAAATCGGATCATAGGATGTTATGTATTGACCTCAAGTGTGGTAAACGGCCCGAGCATGTAGCCTCCAATCATGATGTGAATCATTTGTACCTACGTCTAGACTTCAAACGAGCACTTATATATGCTGATATGGTGGACCAAATGTTAAGCATGATAGAGCATCAAGGGAGCCCAACATTAGAATGCAAGTGGAAAGTTTTCAAAGAAGTGATTTTCTCTTGTGCGAAGGAATGCTTTTCGGCGAAACACATGTCTTGCAAAAGGTCTAAGAAGGGTAGCACCAAGAAGAAATGGTTTGACATGGAATGTAGTCAAGCCCGAAAACACTTGCTAAGATTGGATGCAATCAAAGACAAGGAAGTTTACTTGGAATGTTCACACACATACAAAGCACTTGTTCAAAAGAAGAGGAGAAGGTGGGAAGTCGAAAAACAACTTCTTTTAGCACAAGAGAAAGCACATGCATGTGGCAAGTTTTGGCAAAATCTAAAAGGCAAGCGCGTTGAGAGCTTTGGTGACTTGACTCTTGAGGATATGTATATGCATTGTAAGAACCTCTATGAGCAACCCAATGTTGATAAGATGGAGGGTTGTAGCTCCCTTCCATTTATGTCTCCCTTCTTTACCATTGAAGATGTATGCCGCGCGCTTGAGAAACTTGCTACTCGCAAGGCAGGTGACCTTCAAGGTGTCAAGGCTGAAATGATTAAATGGACAAGCAAGAAAACACGATATTGGATATGCGATATGTTTAACCTTGCACTTCAGTATGACATGCCTCATGATTGGAGTGCAAATTGGATCAAACCTTTGCACAAAGGAGGAGATGTAAACAATGTGAACAACTATCGCACTATAATGGTTGGTTCTTTGATGGCAAAGTTATTTGGATGTATCATGGAGATGAAGATAAGTGAATGGGCTGAAAAGAATGGCAAACGTGCGCTTGGCCAAGCAGGTTTTCGAAAGCATCATAGCACTATTGATCACCTTGTCACTCTTCGAGTTCTTATGGAAGCGTCTCGATTGAAAGGAAAAAAGTTGTATTGTTGCTTTGTGGATTTCAAGAAAGCTTTTGACATGGTACCGCGAGGAAATCTTTGGAGACGTATGCAAAGCCTTCAAGTGCCGAGAGAATTTATGCATGCAGTCTTTCGCATCTACCAAAAAGTGATATGTCGATTACGTATGGGAGATGGAATTTTAGAATTTTTTGCAAGCACTATTGGTGTCAAACAAGGATGCCCACTTTCCCCAACCCTCTTTGGGCTACTCATTGATGAATTGGAATACATGGTTCTTGATTTTATGCAGCAAGAAGGCATAGAAGAGGTTAAGATTGGAAATGCGGTGATCATGCTTTTGCTTTATGCCGATGATGTAGTGCTCTTGGCACATACCTTAGAAGATGCACAAAAGCTTATGAGTGTCTTGGAACGCTTTTGCCTACATAGCGGGCTGATCGTGAATGGATCCAAAACCAAGGTTATGCTTGTAAAGACCCTCAATGACGAAAAGCCATGCATTGTATACAACAATGAGAAACTTGAAGTGGTAGATCACTTCAAGTACCTTGGCCTTGAGGTTCCATCCAATCATAAATGGAAGGATTGTGCAATGCGTCGCTTGGAAGCCGGAAAGAGGGCTTATTATGCATTTGAGAACATGTGCAATGCAGGAGAGATCAAGTGTTGGGCTCTCAAAAAGTACCTCTTTGACACATTGGTGACACCGGTGCTTCTTTATGGAGTGGAGGTGTGGGGTGGAAGCATCGGGAAGTCTACTTGGAAAGAGTTTGAGAATGTCCAAAAGCGTTTTCTCACCAACTTTCTCCAAGTCAAGACACAAACACCCTACATGCTCTTACTTCTTGAGTCCGGATCGCTTCCCATTGAGGTCTTGGGCATGGAAAGGGTTGTGGAGTACATGCGTAAGACACAACGTAGCCCTTTGCATCGACTTCCTAGAATCGCATATGAAGCAAGTCAAAAGGTTCAAAAGACATGCAAGAGCAAAATACTAAGTTCGGGGTGGATGCTTGATATCAAGAAATGGTTTGGAAGATGGGATGCATGTCACTTGGTCAAGGATGCGTCGATCGACTCCCAAGTTAATGAGGCCTTCTTACAACGCCAATGTATCATGGCTTGGGAGAAATCTGGAGGTTCTCGCTTCAGCCATTACACCACACACGTTGCCCCAAACTACAAATCTCTCTTCTTCTCGGAATGAGGTAACCGAACCCCTTCCTACATCCTTGAGCCCATCCCGTTGAGTGCGATCCGCACCATTGCCTCCATTCGTCTTAGCTCCCATTCTCTACGCTGCGAGACAGGACGTTGGGGCACTGGCGAGGAGTGTCATCGACTTTGCACCTTATGCCCTCGTCAAGTGCGAGAGAGTGAGTACCACACACTACTTGAGTGCTCAGCTTTTGACCACATTAGGTCCTCTTTTCCCCATATATTCAGCCATGAGCTCTCCCTACATACCTTCCTCTCCCAACCACGATGTGGACTCTCTATTGCGACGCTCATTTCAGCCATTTTTGAGCATCGAGAGTCACTTATGAACTCCACTCACACCACGTGACATGTTCATTTGGTCCCATAGGTCATATTTGACCTCCCAGGACGATAATAGAACTATCTCTCTCTCTCTCTCTTCTCTCTCTCTCTCTCTCTCTCTCTCTCTCTCTCTCTCTCTCCGTTTCCGCCCTTCAACCTGTGCGGTGATGGCTCTCTCTCTTGGGATAGTTCCCTACGAGGTTAAAGCCCTCTTCTTCTTCTTATTCTCTCTCTCTCTCTCTCTCTCTCTCTCTCTCTCTCTCTCTCTCTCTCTCTCTCTCTCTCTCTCTCTCTCTCTCTCTCTCTCTCTCTCCTTCTCCTTCTCCTTCTGCGAGAGAGGAGCTGCGTTGTGCAACTTCTCTCTCCCTCCGACCTATGCGGTGGCTAGCTGCCAACCCTTCTCCCGTCGACCTGTGCGATGGCTCTCTCTCTCTCTCTCTCTCTCTCTCTCTCTCTCCTTCTCCTTCCTGCGAGCTGCGCTGTGCAACACCTTCGTTTCGACAGCGCTGTTGCATTTTATAAGCTTAATTAAGGTTTTAGTTTGCCTTCGTTTTGACAATAACGAAGTTTCTGAGATGAACCTCTATATTGTTTTCAGCTTTCCAAATTCCTATGGAGCCAAGTCGTGCAAGCATAGGTAAAGAGAGAGAGAGAGAGAGAGAGAGATTAATCATTTCTTTTTTGATCCTTGGAGATTTTGAATTTTTTTCCTTGGAATATTTGTCAGCGGGCGGAGTAGCCTTGCCTCCTCGGGCTGCAGTTTTCCTACTTGCGAAGTCAGCAAAGCTTCCTTGCCTCGAGATGTAGGTGCTTGCGCTCCCATGAAAGGGTAGAAAGAAAGCCTTCGTACCTTCCCTTGCTTGCTCGCATGTGGATTGCCGTAGAAGATGCAAAATTTACAGGCTGCTCTCTCTCTCTCTCTCTCTCTCTCTCTCTCTCTCTCACACACACACACACACACACACACACACACACACAACACACACACACACACACACACAACTAGCTCCTCCGCACCCCCTTCTTGCCATTGAGCACCTTCCCCTGCTTGCTCGTAGGTGGATTGCCTTAGAAGGCAAAAAATTTGCAAGTTTCGATCGAGGTAGAGAGGCAGCAAATTTTATTGATGTTGAGGGCACGCAGTATGAAGCCCACCATACATGGCTTGGGATTCCGTTCTGGATGCATCAAAGGGCTTGGGTTTGAGAAAGACTTCACTCGGACTAGGCAGGATGTGCCGACACTGCTGCCATTCCGAGGTGATGCAGCTCTATATGGAAACAATTCTCGAAAGTTGTTCAATCTCGCAGTCGACTCCCACACACACAACTAGCTCCTTCGCATCCCCTTCTCAGAGCCCACATGGGTGCCAGTTTCTTGCCGTTGGCTATCAACACTTGGCTTTTCTGGCATCCTCAACAAGTGAGGTAGTGCTATTGAGGTATAGCAGTTGGACAGTTACACAATTAACGTTCATTAATTCTTTTTTAATTCTTACCATCAGATCTCTCATTTAGAGCAAAAATGACGATGCTTTGTTGCCGCAAAGTCGCAACACGATGAGAAGGTGGCTATGGTGTATTAGTCCGATGCAACCACCCGGAGTCATTCCCCAACCTAGCCACCATAAAATAGTACCATTATTATACTTTGTATTATATGATACAACACAGCTAGAACTACAGACATGGTTGGGGTTCTATGTCCCCCATTATGTTTTAGTCTCCTGTGTATTTTAAATAATTCAGAGTGCCTTCATTATTGTATTGGAATGTCATCCATGCTTCTACAAGCAATTGAGAAAGTGTTTGACCATTTTGGAGTTTCTGTTTGGGTTGTGTGTGTGTGTGTGTGTGTGTGTGTGTGTGAGAGAGAGAGAGAGAGAGAGAGAGAGAGAGAGAGAGAGAGAGAGAGAGAGATTACATTCCAGGTATAGTGAGCAGGTAACAGGTTATGTGAGGGTCGTAGCAAAAACAATTCCATGCTTTAAATTCTCAAAATTTCCAGGAGCTATTGGGGCTTCGTTCAACTTGATGGGTGTTTATCTTTGATTGTCATTTTGTATCTCATTAAGTACAAATATTTCGTGTACGGCCTCAATTTACACTTTGACTCATCCCATTGTTTTTTTTGGGGTGCAAAAGCAAGATGCAACTTTGACTGAGGGTTTATGTAGATAGTGTTGGCAATCTCTCTTGCATCCGGCGCCTTTAGGGGTGTGCATTGGACACGGCGAGAGAGTGAGTCCGGTACCTTCAAGGAAGTGCACTGTGCACAGAGAGAGAGAGAGAGAGAGAGAGAGAGAGAGAGAGAGAGAGAGAGAGAGAGGAGAGAGAGAGAGAGAGAGAGAGTTGCTCCATGGCCACATGTCTAGGTTTCCTTGCATGTGCTTGAGAGAGAGAGAGAGAGAGAGAGAGAGAGAGAGAGAGAGAGAGAGAGAGAGAGAGAGAGAGAGAGAGAGAGAGAGAGAGAGAGAGAGAGAGTTGCTCAATGGCCACATGTCTAGATTTCCTTGCATGTGCTTGAGAGAGGTGAGAGAGAGTTGCACGCAACGGTAACTGTGCGGATTGCCAAGTTGTAGAAGGCGGGCCATCCCCAACGGTCAATCGAGAGAGAGAGAGTCTGAATTTTAACTAAACTAGATCTGCAAGTGGTCACAACTATCACTCATCTCCTCTCACTCTTCTGACGACACACACACACACACACATGACACTTAGAGCTCGGCTGGCCTGCAACGAAGGTGCACAAGCAGAATTGATGTGTGTGTGTGATGAGAGAGAGAAAAAGGTCCGTGTTGGGGGTTTTTGTGTTTTTTTGTTTCGGGGTGGGGGGGGGGGGGGTTATGAAATGTGTGGTTGGGGGATGGAGACAACACATAGAAATCCAACTAGACGGGGTCGACACGTAGGGACATGCTGCCAATCTGGAGAGATCCCATGAGGGGAGTGAGAGAAAATCCAAGGAAATGGGGAGGCAAGGGGCCTGGCCGGGATCTTGAGGAGGCGGGAGAAAATGAGAGGCAGGGCTTGGGCGGGATCCTGAGGAGGCGTCCAAGTTGAGAGGATTCATGTTGAGCAAGACGAACATGCCAGTGCAGGGAACATGATAGCTGCAGGCGATTATATGGGAGGATTGGAATTTTTTTGTTGTATGTGGGCTACTATAGGAAGCAATGATCTCTCTCTCTCTCTCTCTCTCTCTCTCTCTCTCTCTCTCTCTCTGCCGATACATCTCTGTGTCGAGAGGCTGGACTGGCGTCAGCAGGAGTTGGAAGTGGGGCATAGATTTTTTGTGCAGCAATGCATGAGGAGAAGCAATTTTTTTATTGTTGTGGTCGACGTTAGTGCGCTGCTCTATTCGCAACTGCGATCACGGTGTTCCTTGACTTGCATCGCTGGAGAAAAAAGCACGGAGGGCTGCACAAGAAGGGCAGGAGGTGGAGCGTGTGTGCAAGATGTAAGGAGCCGTGTTCTCTCTCTCTCTCTCTCTCTCTCTTGCTGTGGCAATGATATCAACAGGGAAGGGTTGGGAGTGATGGACACAAGGGGTGCAGGGACGTGGCGGAGGGGCGGGGGGGGGAGGTAGGAGCATACACTTGCACCTTGAAGGCATGTGGCATTACACAAGATTTTTTGTGTAGCAATGCATGAGGAGAAACAATTTTTTTATTGTTGTGGTCGACATTAGTGCGCTGCTCTATTCCCATCTGCAATCACGATGTTCCTCGACTTGCATCGTTGGAGAAAAAAGCACGGAGGGCTGCACAGGAGGGCAGGAGGTGGAGCATTTGTGCAAGACGTAAGGAGCCCTGTTCTCTCTCTCTCTCTCTCTCTCTCTCTCTTTGCATTGCAATGATGACAACAGGGCAGGGTTGGGAGCAATCGAGGGGTGCAGGGATGGGGCGGTAGGAGCATACACTTGCACCTTGAAGGCATGTGGCATTACACAAGATGCCAGTGGTGGTGAGGGCCACATTAGCACCACTAGAGGTGCCGCCGCTGAAGGCGACGCCGTTGTACATGGGTCAAAAAGTATCTGTAGGTTATTGGTGATAGTGTTGATCATGTGTGTGTCGTTTTAAGAGCGAGAGAGACCCGCCGGTAGGCGGGTCACGCGAGCTAGTGGATTATATGCCTATCTTACATAGGAGGTCGCCCATAAGTTTGTGCTAGGCAAGGTCTAGGATTATAATATCAATTATTTGTTACAAAAAGGCTATGTCTAGAGGAAAGTTGCAAGAGAGGGCTATCAAATTGTGTGTAAAACAATGCCTATAAGAGCAACGTTATAGCCATATATGTTTAGATATCAAGGCTTATATGCCTGTCTCAATACAGAGGAGGTTGCCAGCAAGTTTCTGTCAGGCAATGTCTAGGGTTATAATATCAAATCTGACCACCATTTCCATAAAAAAAAACAAACTTATATGTTACAAAAGACCATGTCTAGAGGAAAGTTGCAAGAGAGGGCTCCCGTACTATCGAATTGTGTGTCAAAGAATGCCTATAAAAGGCGCTCCATATACAACTCATAGGGTGCAAAAGGTGACAACGCTCAACAAATTTGTAGTTTCCAAGTGATTGTGTATGTGTGTGTGGATGCCATTGCGGTTAAGCTATCAAAATAGCACTCATCTATAAGAAGTGGTTGTATCCTTGGGGTCCTCGCTCTTACTAATACGATGGTTTGTCCATAATTACCAACAAGACAATAAACGCTTAATACAAGACCAAGAAAGGGGGGGGGGGGGGGGGGGGGGGGGGGGGGGCACGATTGGCTTCCTCCACAAAAGGATAAGATGGGGAAGGTGTGGAACTTGCCTTATGTCTTGCCCATAGCCCCACCATGATACATTTGACCAAATTAATAGTATCATGTGACCAAATTAATAGGGAATATCACCTGGCAAATTGGGTGTGCAATAAGCAATCATTGAATATAAGGGTGTTCAAAAATGAATCAGCAAAGTCATGTAGTCAAAGTCTTTATCTTTTGAAAATCTTTGTCTATGTTTATAATTAAATTAATAGCAACGCCATGGCGTCAAGTCAACTTATGAAGCAATTGATGGAGAGGTTGAGACGTCTCAAAACAACTTTATTGCATATAAGCACTTGAACCCTTCTTGTTGTTGTTTAGCTATTTTTGAGTTATCCCTCTTCTTATTACCTCCCCCTCACACTCTTTGTATGCGTGAACTGTTGTCTCTTTGAAAGGTCTAATCACTCTCACTCTTTCTATTCAGTGTGAATTTAGTGTTCGGGAAAAGTGTGCCTCAGCTTAGCCTTGAACCGGTTGAAAAACCAAATCAGCCGATTTTGAAGGGAGGGAAAGAAGGAGAAAATCTTGTTAGAAAATTCAAGAAAATAGAGTCAAATTGCAAAAATTACCGATTATTTTACAAAATTTCCGCTTTGGATCTACCTTAAAGAGAATTTTGTATGTTTGTGAAATCGATTTTTTTCGAACACTAGGTAATAGAATTCACAGTGTGAATTCTATTACCTTTCTATTACCCCTCTTTGTGGTTTTTTTTTTTTTTTTTTTGGGGGGGGGGGGGGGGGGGTGGGCTTTTTTTTGGGTGGGCGGGGGTACCTAGATGAATCCTAACAAAATAAAGAGATGCAAACCTAGTGTCAACAAAAAACCAACCTTTGGTATATTTTTCATCGGTTAAAATTTCAAAAATGCCTACCAAACATGAACCATATCTTAAACTGTGCAATTCCATCAGTTAGTACTTCTTGTCTTAAAGATTTACCGTTAAAACTAGTCACTCATTCTCATTCAAAGTAGGACATAAAAACTAAGAGAACTTTATGTGTATCCTTTTGTCTCTACCTTGCTTGTTCAAAAGTTTGCTTTGGCTTAAAAGAATTTAAGTTCAATAGATATAGTGAATTTTTATTTTTTTTTGTCCCAATACTCACAATAGTGAGTGGCAGTATTGTATTCACCACAATAATGTACAAAGAAACCTCAAGCTCGAGCCAAGCCTTGAGGGATATCGGTTACAATGGCTTCTCAATAGGTAAGTTCTAGATCGTCAGAGTGACATTAATGGCCCGATACCATGCCTTTCTTTTACCAATGGAAACAAACAGTTCCTTACTTTCAAGGATGATCTCCTTGAAGCTAGCAGATACAAGAGCATTCTTAAACACCCTACAGTTCCTAGCCTTCCATATTTCTTTAAAGTAGCAAAATATGACAATTTGTGTGCATACCAGAGCTTGGCTTTTCATCCTCGTCCCTCCTAGGAACAAGTCGCTCGGAAACCTATTATCCATGCCCTTTGGACCCATTTGAAGATTTTCCCTTGTACTTTATTGATTCTAGATGTTAGTTTTTATTTTTTTTCCATACTCACAATTTTTGTGGAGACATTATCTTAGCTCAATTTGTGTGCACATCAGAATTGCTTTAGCCTGGAATCTTCTCCCTCCCATAACCAAGTCACTTTTAAAGAATATTACGTTTCATGTCCTTTGCACCCATTTGCAGATTTTGGTGGCAAGACCCTACGAGGAAGGGTAGTTTTAAAACACATGTACAAAAGACATTATATTAAATCAATTTGTGTGCACATCAGAATTGCTTGATTCTGAAATCTTCTCCCTCCCATAACCAAGTCACTCCTAAAGAATATTACGTTCCATGTCCTTTGCACCCATTTGCAGATATTGGTGGCAAGACCCCACGAGGAAGGGCAATTTGAAAACAGATATACAAAAGACACGATGCCATGCAATGGGTGAAATGGGAATGGTTGGCAAGACCCAAGGACCAAGGTGGCAATGGGATCTTGGACTGAGAGTTGCACGTTGAATCCATGTGCTCAAAGCTAGTAGTCTCCGTGACAAATCAAAGGCAAGATTGGGCAGTCATGGCTTGGGATAAGATTGACAAAGTAGAGATTCTCGTGCAAAAAGACCTGTGGAAGGAGGCACAAGTGCATGAAAAATTTCTTGCTCCAAACTGGACTCTTTTGAAACTTAGGGGTTACACAGGGGAGATACTAAGAAAATGCAACAAAGCGGCATTGTCAATGGAATAGAGGGAGATTGTCAGATACTTTAGATGATCCATCCTACACTAGTCCCCTTGGAACTCCAAGCTAGGAGGATCATCCTTGAATGCCTTTTGTAAAGAAGTTGCATGATAGGTGAATCACAAAAGGATCTCCAAGCTAGCACATTTTTGGGATGACAACAGCCTCTATCAGAAGTATGTGGACGGTTAGCAGTACAACATGGAATCTAAAAAGGCTATTGATCAGTGGCTCTTCACGGTTCTGTGCAATACTCCAATGCTTGTCTGTAATGGAAATGGCCTATGCACATTGAGGATAGCGGAATTAAGAGAACTATAGTGAGCATTTTTGTTTGCGGGTCGCCGCGACGGACGTCCATAGCATAGCTCTCAAGCATCAACATAAAATTATCGATACAGGGGAAGCGACTCGGATGAAGCATGGAAATTCACTAGGATGTCAACCCGAATGAAGTGAACTCAAAGAGATGCAACTACTAACTCTACAAGAAAATCAATCGCACTAAAGCCAAGTAATCTGCGTATGTCCTTCTACACAGCTCTACAGTCATCACGCCCATTCACCATGCAAATCATATCGGAATCGCACGAAACTTGAAGGGAAGCTACAGGGGACTATCAGGAACATATCCTATCACTGTCACAGCATTCTGGGCAGGTAAATGGATCGCGATCGTTCGTCCCAAAGCACGCAAAAACAGTAAACGGATGACCCTAAAAGGTCAATTTTAGGTCCCTAAAGCCTCTCCTAGGGTCAAAACAACATAACATACGCAGATAAACACTCAAAACAGCGATTTAAGGCCTAAACGGATGCATTTGAAACCTTCACCGAATCTTGAATGCTTACACTTGAATGAAAGAGCAGAGTAAGAGGAACACCATGCAAGAAACAAAACTGAATTCGGATTACCGTAGCCACAGAAGCGATGATTACAAGTTGGAGCAAAGAGGTAGCTCTCTGTGCGTAACGCAATAGTCACTTATCTTCAAAAAATAATCCCCCTTTCAAACTAACCTTAGTGTATTATATACCTAGGGCTTTCTAAAGTGGCCGGCGACCACCTTCTCATGGACCTTTACATACATCCTTGGAAAAATTACATCTTTGACTTAGACTTGGCATAGACGATTGAAATTAGGCTTTTACAGGGTTTGCTGTATTAAACATCGAAAAAATAATGTGACCACATCAAAACTTTGGCCGGTTGACCCAACGGGCGTCTTGGGTAGGTGGGCACTTGTATGTTGTTATCACCTCCAAACACTCCCCCCTTTCTAGCTCGTGTCGTCCCTTGACACGACCATTTGTAGTCTGGTCTTCTTGTTGATGAGACTCCCCCCTTCCTTGATTGAGTTATATCTGGCATGTTTTGCTTGTTCAAATGGGGTGCCCATTTGCCTTTGATGGATGAACATGTGTTCTTCGTGATTTGGATGTTGTGGACGATGCATTTGTGCATGTTGTTGCACATCCTACTTTACCTTTCCATCTGTGCAGTTGATCGATGATACCTGCTTCTTTGGATACTTCGCCTCCTGGTGCAGTTGACTTTTTATTGGAGCTCATATCTCAAAATGTTTGAGACTTTGACATGTGTGCACTGTCATCTCCAATTTGATTTTCTTTGCCACTTTGTCAATAGAGCTTTGTTGGTATCTTTGAAGATAAGAGCTGCTCTTGTCGAAGCGTAGTTGAGAACAATGTGGCCCCACTTTATCTCTTTGAATATCGTGTAACAAATTCTTTATTGGTTTCATTTGATGGAAGGAATATATACAATAGAATAGTGATGGGTGTTTCTAAATTAGGGTCTAGAACCTGAATGACCAAAGGGAAAATCCAGTGGAAAAAAATACCTTTGGTATACGCTCTTATTGGGGTTGAACACTTGGAAGTTGAGCACCTGTTCATTCAAGGTGAGTGCTTGGGAGAAATAAAGTAAGAGTGCGTAATGCAAGTGCCAATTATGGGACACTCTATATGCACAGAAGAGTTCTTTCAAGAAAATCATGCGGTGTGAAAAATGAGTTGTTGGGTGCTTCAAGGAACAAATGTAGCACATGTGATATCCAAGGACATTTCAATAGCTTCCACATTTCCAAGAAGGGTTTTTGATGTTGAAGCTTATCCACTCATAACTCACTATGCATAGTGCGTGAGTGTCTTTTGGACTCTCTTCTCCACTTTACCAAACTTAAAATACATAGACTTGGACTCTTATGGTCACCTATACCAGCATGAGCGACACAATTTAAATATGCTCAACTCCTCCACCTTGAGCAGTACCTAGAATAACTAAGACTCATAGACCATAGAGAATATTACTTGAAGCTTTGGGACTAATGCCTTGCTCATTTAGTGGCTCAGCTTTGTCGGACTCTTGACTTTTATGCCATGTATTTTTAATGGCGACTTGGACTTACCTGTTCATGGCCTGAAACCCAATGCCATAAGTTCTTAAGATTAAGGTATCTATCATTGTGTTGGTCTTTCGATGCCACCATTTTGTCGATTAGGTTGGCATATTTTGGCTCCTCTTGACTTGCTTGTTGTATGTTGATACTTCTTTGTAAAACAAGTCCTTCAGCTCTGATAGGGCTTGATGTAGCCTTTGCATTAATTTACATGAGAAGTGATTGTCGAGATGTGTGGGTTCTCTGTGATTGAGTTTCCACTAGCAATTTTGGAACCCATCTTGTTTTTGGTCCTTGTGTGACCGTCTTTGGCATTTTATCTTCTTCTATAATTTGATGGACACTAGGCTTTGGTATCCAAACCTGATGATTTTCGTTGTAAAATCCTTGCTTTTGTAATTGATGACAAGGTATCCATCTGTAGATTGCAGCAGCCTTGGTTGTAATTGGCTTCTGTTGGCTTTTGGTTGTCATTGCTTGCTTTGGGGTAGAAACTTGTGTTGCTTGATTTCTCTTCGTTGTTCCCGATTGAGCTACAATTTCTAGTAACCATATTGGAGTGTTACCTTCATAAACTCCTTGTGCTGCAAGTAGCTTCACTGAAATCATCCGCTGATTCACCTGTTTGTGTTGGGTATCTTTGTTGAAGTCTGATTTCGGTACCCAAACTTTTCGCGTTGCCCGCTTGGAAGGTCTTTTTGTTTGCCGTTTGTTGGTGTTCTTTCGCTTGCCTGAGTATTTTGTATTCTGTTGATAGCGTGTCTTGTTCCTTGTAGAACTCGTTGGTTGAGGTAGGTAGGTCGAGGCTGTTACTTTATGCTTTTTGGCCCAAACATTAGTGTTTCCTTGGAAGTAGCATTGAGCAATGATTGACTCATTTGATGCTATCCACCCTGTCACCTTTTGTTGTTGTGGTTAATCCCGTGTTTCATGTATCCAAACTGGGTCTTTGACTTGGATGTGCTCTTTGGATACCAACACTGGTTGACATTCTTCGGCTTCTTCTGGATGCTTTTTTGTGATGGAAACCTTGGTTGATAGACTTTTTGCTTTGGTTTCCATTGCATTGTTGATGGTGTGGCTCTTGATGTAGAGGCTAGGTGGGAAATTTGATGGAAGCTCGTTGAAAGTAAAGTCGTCTGGCGAGGTTGATATACTTCAATGTTTAACTTTGCTTTACCTTTTTCCGCGATGGTTGGCGATTTCTTCTCTGCATGGATTTGAGAAGCTTCATGGAGTCTTACCGTTGTTGTTGTTGAAGCTTTTGATTGTTGTCGAAAGAAGATGTTCCTCCAGATTTCTGTCAGGACCAGACTCTCTTTGATATGATGGGAGTTGATTATGTGGAAAGTATCTTTATACTCCCCGGTACTCAATTTGAGTACAGCTTCTGCCACTCCAAAGCTAGGAATCGGTATTTTTGAACTTGTGTAAACTGTTTCTTCTAGCTCATTGATTGGTGGCTTTCCCATCATGATCCACGTTCCATAAGTCATTAGATTCTTTGTTGCTTCTGGATCTATCACAATTGAACATGTTATTTTGAGTTCTGTTTTTTCGCATATGATGAATTTGATCATCGTAGGAGATAGTCCATCTTCTTCCTTGTCCCTGTTCTTCTTTTGATCTTGCGTTTGTTGAAGATTTGCCGTTGAACTTGGAAGCTTTTCTCCTTCATCTACTTTCATTTTCACTTTTTCTGGAGTCGGCTTCTTTGAAACAGCTTTTGTTGTTTCATCAAGTACGTCAATAATGACATATTCTTGTGGTTTCTCTGCTTCCTTCGTTTTCAATTTTGCCTCATGCTCCAGGATGTAGCTATCTGTCTCACTTTTTCTGCTTTCACACTCACAAAATTCATTAGCTTCCTTCAACACCCTTATTGTAAATAAGGGAGTTATATCATAGCCTTTCTCATCACAGAATTTAGTCAGGGTCGCCTCATTCACACACACATCAAGAGTCACAAGTATTTGATCCCATCCAAAGGGTTCAAATAACTCATGTAGAAATGGTTCTGGTATGTAAGCTTCATTATCCATTGATCTTTCTAGGATGCAATCCTCCTTCACTGAGCTTCCACACTTCAAAGCACCACACATCCAAAGTTCTTGTTTGGTTTGTAGCCACGCAGGTGTCTCTTTCCCATTGACTATAGTAGAGTCAATTTCTTCTAAAGGAGTTCTATTCACATCTCTATAGCTATGGTCTTTTATGCTTATTTTTGTGGTGATCTTTTTACGTCTTAAGTAGATATAGTCATAGCCCCAATCTTGAACCATCTTAAGTTGACGCATGAAAGGTCTTCCTAAAATGATATCAAAATTGTTCCCTTTTCCAAAATCTACTATTGCAAATGTATGTTCATATTCAATTCCACAAGAAGTCACAATAATTTTCTCTAAGATACCCAGAGGCTTTTCTAGCGTATCCATCTGCAAGTTGCATCTTCATTCTAGTTTTCCTAAGCGCTGGTCTACCCCATTTTTCCCAAATGTCTTTTGTGGCTATGACTACTCCAGCCCCACTATCAAGTATAGCCAATGTTTTAACTCCTTTGTATTCCACAGGTAAGGTGGTGTTTCCTTCTTCTCCTTCGCAATATTCCCCCACCTTGTTTATTGGCACAGGTTTAGCGTTTGCACTTTCTTGTTGAGTTTTGTTTGATTGTTCATTTGAGGGTAGATCTTGAAGAGGTATCTTTAATTCCATCTTCCCCAAATTGTTGCCTACTTCATCCCATACATGTGGTCTAATCTTAAGCAGTTCACATAGAGTAATGGTGCACTGTATTGGAGCTGACATCAATTCTTGCATACTCTTTGTATCCATCACCTTGGATATGGCTTTCCTCTGAGATGGCACCACTCTAGTCTCTGACTCCGCCTCATGTTCTCCTATGTATGAGGGTAAGGTCTTCAAGGACTCTGGTTTTCTTTCAATTGAAACTTCCGTCCCTACATCTCCATTTAGAGATTGAATGTCTCCCTGATAGACTTCATGCCCTGTATTGACCTCAGTTATGGGTGCAGATTGGAAAGTCGCACTTCCATCTTTTGTACTTCTAATTGCTTCCCACAATTCATTTGGCCATGGCTCATCTATCTCTGGGATAGGTGCCATAAATTGTGATCTTGACCTTGCATCATTAGTGGTGTTGGCCACTACTTGATCATTTAGTTGAATTTCTAGGTTGTTGGTTTCTTGTGTTGCAGTCTTTGCTTGCACATCCTTTTGTGATTCTAGCTCAATGTTTCTTTGAGTTAATGTTTCAACAACCTTTGCCTTAGGCATTTCAAATCCAACACTTTTTGGTTTTGTTTATGGAGCTGGAATTGGTGCTTCAGACTCCATCATTGCCTGTGCAGTTTTTACCGATTCCTTACACATTTTCAACCTCTCAGTCTCTACCTCAGCATGAGGATATTTCATCCCTCGTTGCTCTAGGGTTTGGTTGGGTTTCAATCTAGCTTCATATGCTTCCAGTGTAGCATCTAATGGCTCTAGGACTTTGCCTACCAACACAGATCCTCCGGAAGATGCCTTCGTTGGTTTCTTATCGCTCACCACCGTTTTGTTTTCCCGTTCTTGTTTTAACTGCTCCTTTGTCTCTTGTAATTCTATTTGTAGTGCAGTTTGATTTGTACTTGTTTTGCTTTAATTATGTCTCTTTTGGCTTTCCAGGATTTTCTCCCAGTCCTCACTGACACACTAGTTGTTTCCCCTTGTTTGGGTTGTTGATCTTTCTCATCATTAGCTTGGTCCTCAGCATTTTCTTTTGATTGGGCTCTAGTCACTACCTTCACAGGAATTTTGGGTTCTGCCTCTGATCCACTTGGAGAAGGTAACACTCCCATAACATTCATTGTTGTTTTCCCCTGTTTGTTTGGGTGTTTTGGACAATTAGGAACAACGTGTGTAATGGCACACTCCAAACAATATCCAATTATCTCTACTCGAGAACAATTATTGGCCCAATGATTACCTCCACACTTGTAGCATGGTCCATCATGTTGAGTCACTAGTGGCACAATTGATGGTTGTTATTGCTTAGCCAGAATGGTCCCTGGTCTACGCTCTTGATTGGCTATGACCATCAGAGTGTCCTCATTCAACGAATAGAGTTTTCTCATAGGTTCTTGCCCTAGCCTAGGTTGTGATACCTCAGCTCTTTGTAAAGCCCTTGATACAACCCTATTTTGAAATAATGGATGATTTGGTAATGGCATTTGTTTTTCTTTTGATGTCCAAATAGTATCCCCCTCGTGTAGGTTTGATTATAGTAGCACTCACTCATCTCATGATTGGTCCATTTTTGCTAAATGGCACACCATTTTATTCATTGTGCTACTTGCACTGCTAGCTCATCTAGGTTGGTCATTAATTGAGACATAACCACTTGCCTTGTGTTGGTTTCACCAGATGCTAAAGGAGCATTATCCATAGTGATCTTTGTATCACCAATTTCCTCGCCATAGGCTTTACAATTGTCAACTAGGTATAACGCTTCTCTCGTGACTTGTTCAAAGGAAGTACATCCTTTTAAGTGCAAATCTTTCTTGAGAGTTTCATTTTTCAAACCCTCTATGAAGAGAATTGATAATCTTTCATGCTGTGGTAACTCGCGTTCCGGACATCTCTCTATATATTGTTTGAAGCGTAGCGATGCTTCCTTCACTCTCATCTTCTTTTTGCTTGAATGCATAGATTTCGGACATTGTGTTATGCTTGATCCCCCTTTTAGAGAACTCCACAACAAATTCTTGCAACAGTTGTTCAACGTTTGAGAAGGCATTTTTGTCCAACGGTTGGAACCAATTCAATGCTATCCCTTCCAAGGTTAAGCCAAATCCCTCATACTGTGTATGAAAATAAAATACTGTCGGCTCTTAACACTTGTTTGAACAAGGATGCATGTACGTATGGATCCCTTAATCCATCATACTTCTTCTTGACACATTTGGCCAATTGATATGGTCTCATTGGTTCTGGTTCAACCATGTATCTTAGCGTGTTGGGGTCTCTCACAAAGACATCCCTCGTTCCTTCTTCTCGTCTTGGAGCAAATCCTGGTGGAATCCCCTTCGAGACATGTTTTGGAAATGTTGATGGATTTGTAAGTCTAATTGGTGGTCTCTTTGTTCCACTCAATGAGGTAGGAGCTACACTCCCGTGAATAGCTATTTTGGATGTTTGAGGTCCATTTGATTCCATAGTTTCAATGTTAGCTTCTTGCAGATCAGTCTCAAAAAACCTTGGTACGCTTACACTCGGTTGAAAGTAGTAAGCAGAGATTGGAGTACCCATGTATGTATATCTTTCTAGCTCAATTGGGTTGATAAGTTTGTACTGTCGTCCATACTTATCTACCATTAGAACTTGCACTCCCTGGTCATCTGTGTATGTGAAGGCATAGAGGTTCTTGTAGTCTGTCAAGTCTTCAATGATGGAATTTAAACATCTATAGAAGTTGTTTTGATCCCCAATAGGTAACCTATAAAGGCCATCATAAGTGTAATCTGTTAGAACTCTCGTGGCTTCATTGGTTTTGATGAACCTCACGTTGGGTTTGTTGATTAGAGGATGCTTCTCCTCTAAGTCTCCATCAATTTCCACTTTCGCTCTTTCAAACTCCCGCATTTTAGTTGATCGGTTTGGCTTCCAGTGAGCTACATGATCACTTGACAAATATCCATGAGCCATGCCTTGAGGTTTGGCTTGATATGATTGATAAGCCTCATGGTCTTGTCTCAACCCTCTTGTTATAGGTGTTGCAGTATTTCTGGTTGTTTGTGTAGGTGGCTTAGCTATGAGTTGAGTGGGAAACCCTAATGACGGATGAGTTGTCATGTTTAAGCCTCACTCAATACTCTCAAGATCATCCTTAATAAGAACACCTTGGCTTAGTGCACACAATCCCTTTTTGCCCCTGGTCAAGTCTCTAAAAAGTCAGGAATTTGTGACTTTTTGGTCTCTGGAAATTGGTTCTGGGTACCCTAAAAGTTTGGAATTAGGAAACCTAGAAAAATTAGCTCTAGAAATTGGTTATGGGTACCCTAAAAGTCTAGGTGTGTGCTATTTCCCGCAAGATTTCTTCCTAGCTATACGTGACTCAATTTGGAGCTGCCTATAAAAAATTAGAGCACTTTTAGTGAACTACACTTGAAACAGCACTCAAAACAGTCTCAGGACCAGAACACAGGAACCTTGGCTTGTATCTTGGCCTACCGAAGGTATTTTTAGCTCAAACTTGAGATTTGGGATGTCCTCAAGTATGTCTACAAACTTATGAAGTCAAATACCCTCACTATGTAGAGGTACACCGATCGCGATCGTTGTCACACATTTGAAGATTTTTGCACAGTAGCTAGCCCTTGATGTCTTGATACCAAGTGTCTTTGTATTTTTGAATTTGGAGATGTTTTGACCAATGAAAACCCAAATCCCAAGTGGTTTTTGGTTATTGGTCTGATTGGGTAACTGGGACTTTTGACCACTTTCTTCTGCTTTTTTGACCTTGCTCCTTTTGGAAAATATGTTGCACTAGATGTCAGCTACCTACTCATAAATTTTCAATCCAAAATGTCACTGGGGTACACCGATTGCGATTGTAGTTCCAACTCCTTTTTGCATGAAATTTTAAGAGTTGATAGACATAGGTATGATTAGTCGATTCCCAAACCCATTTTGCATTTGGATCACAAAAACTTGAATTTTCTCAAAATTTTGGTCTTAAGGATCAGTGATCAGTGTTTGCCCTACTTGACAACTGTCTTTTGGTTTTTTGACCCTGGTTCTTTTGAAAAAGTTGTTTATCTAGTTATCAGCTACCTGCTCACCAAGTCTCAACTCAAAATGTCACTATGGTACACCGATCGCGATCGTAGTACCAGCTCCTTTTGAGGTGAAACTTGTGGATATGGTAGACAATGATGTGTACAGTCTACTCCCCAAATCATTTTGAATTAAGACAAGAAAAAATCAATTTTTCACCAGATCTTGGTCTACTGCAGTGGTTTTCTGACTGCCTGCTATTTTTGGCTTTTTTGGTCACTTTTTTGAATTTTGAAAACTCCTGGTATCTTATATAACCTAGGTGTATGTGTGGGTCAAATCTGGGTCAGATCTGGGACTGAGGTACAACGATCGCTATCGTAGTTTGGAGCCCAAATTGGATGAAACTTCACCAGCTTGTTCACTAGGCTATTTTAAGACTACCTGCCAAACACTTTTGTATTTGGACTCAAAAAAGTCAAGATTTTACAGTTTCTTGGTCTGAAGTGCCTGATTTTCCAATTTTATCAGGTTTGAGTGATTTTGATGTTTGATTTGGGATTTGAGAGATACCTAAGCTTGTCCTATGCACAGGCTATCCCTTTGCATGGTTTCCTCCCAGTTTTGATGTGTTTTGGTCTACTGAAAGTCAATTTCTATGCCAGTTTAGTAGTTTTTGACTTGGATCTGTATTCAGTGGTTTTGACCAGTTTTTTGTGGTTTTTGACCCTAGGTCCTTTAGAATTTTATGTTTGTATACCCTTGAAGAGTCTACTCATCAAATCTGGTATAAATCTGAGGTCTAGGTACACCGATCACGATCGTAGTTTTGAGCCCAAATTCAACCAAATTTGGCATGCTTGTAGACACTGATGTTTTAAGGCTATCCCCCAAGTCTTTTTGCATTTGGATCACCAAAAGTCAAGATTTTACAGTTTCTGGGTTTGTCAGGCTAGTTTTACGCAAGTGGCCTGATTTCCTTGATTTGTGATGTTTTTGGGTGTCGTTGCTTTAGACAAACTTGTTTAGAATCTTATCAGGAAGGCACATGTCAAATCTTGTATAATTCTGACACTGAGGTACACCGATCGCGATCGTAGTACCAGAGCCAAATCTGATGAAATTTTACAAGCTCTCTCTGACAAGTATTTCCCAGTGTTTGATGCTACCACTTTGTGATTTGAATCAATTTCAGCTCTGTTTGGTCAGATTTTCTAATTTCAGAGTCTTATGGCCCTTTTGCCAAAGTTATGGTTTTCTGGTGTTTTTGACTCTATTTTTTTGCCCCAAATCTGACTGGAATGTGATTTACTTATCCTACTCCTAAGTACAGAAATGAAAGAACATAAGAAAATGAATCAAACAAAACAAACAAGATAAAAAACGGATGATGGATCAGTACTCAATCAATACAGAGAAATTTGAAGAGCAAAAATGCTTAAAGCAACCTCACTCAGAACTCCCTATATCTCTCAAGAGTAGATCTAGACAGTCTACCGACCCTACACTCCACTAAGCACTAAACCACTGTCTAGATGCTTCACTGAAATATAAATGGAATGGAAATTATCTTTTGGAACAATAAGAAAACTCTCAATACGCACTCGGTCACTCATCACCTAAGATTCATTCCCCGGCAGTAGCGCCAATGTTTGCGGGTCGCCGCGACGGACGTCCATAGCATAGCTCTCAAGCGTCAACATAAAATTATCGATACAGGGGAAGCGACTCGGATGAGGCATGGAAACTCACTAGGATGTCAACCCTAATGAAGTGAACTCGAAGAGATGTAACTACTAACTCTACAAGCAAATCAATTGCACTAAAGCCAAGTAATCTGCGTATGTCCTTCTACATAGCTCTACAGTCATCACGCCAGTTCACCATGCAAATCATATCGGGTTCGCACGAAACTTGAAGGGAAGCTACAGGGGACTATCAGGAACATATCCTATCACTGTCACAGCATTATGGGGAGGTACATGGATCGCGATCGTTCGTCCCAAAGCACGCAAAAACAGTAAACGAATGACCCTAAAGGGTCGTTTTTAGGTCCCTAAAGCCTCTCCTAGGGTCAAAACAACATAAAATACGCATATAAACACTCAAAACAACGATTTAAGGCCTAAAGGGATGCGTTTGAAACCTTCACCGAATCTTGAATGCTTACACTTGAATGAAAGAGCAGAGTAAGAGGAACACAATGCAAGAAACAAAACTGAATTTAGATTACCGTAGCCACAAAAGCGAGATTACAAGTTGGAGAAAAGAGGTAGGTCTCTGTGCGTAACGCAATAGTCACTTATCTTCAAAAAATAATCCCCCTTTCACACTAACCTTAGTGTATCATATACCTAGGGATTTCTAAAGTGGCCGGCGGCCAACTTCTCATGGACCTTTACATACATCCTTGGAAAAATTACATCTTTGACTTAGACTTGACATAGACGATTGGCATTAGGCTTTTACAGAATTTGATGTATTAAACATTAGAAAAATAATGTGACCACATCAAAACTTTGGTCGGCTGATCCAACGGGCATCTTGGCTAGGTGGGCACTTGTATGTTGTTATCACCTCGAAACAATTTTTATGAGACTACTTTGAGAACATAGAGGGTGAACTTAATTAGCAATAGCAATATAACCATTTAAATTAATTAACTTGGCATGAACAATACTTTTTCAAGAGAGAGAATTAGAGAACATGACAACACTTGACCGGATTTATGTGGAGCCTGTCCCCCCTCCAATAGGCTTTTGTATTAGATTTTCCCATAAAGAGAGACGATACAATACAATCTTTGGGTTCCTTGAGACCCAGGTGATGCAATGAAGATGGAAAACTTCATGCATCACAAGCATAACATAACCTTTGTAAAAGCATTAACCATCCCTAGCCTCAGTCCCAAGGCCTCAAATACCTTCGAAGGTGGAGAGAGCTAGCGGGGAATGAGGGTAGGGAAGAGGAAGAAGAAGTAACATACAAGAAAGAGATAGTTCTACACTTATCATCACTCTTCTTGCATATCATAGAAAAATAGCATAATAATGATGATGATGAAGATGTAAATCTTAAGCATTGAAGCATGGTTCTTGGTTGGATTTGCATTCCATAGCCAAGAGTGTTGGTGTAGGCTCTCAACCTCAACAATCTTGGAGAAGGAGATGTTCTTGTACGTGGCACTTCACACAATGAGAGAGAGAGAGAGAGAGAGAGAGAGAGAGAGTTCATGTTGCAAGCTAGTCCCCTCCTTGCTTGGGTCGACCCCCTCTTTCAGCTCATGCATGAAGCTCATTGGCTCTCTCAAGCCTAGCCAATCATAAGCCTCGGTCAAGTCAAGCAGTAGAGGTAGTCTTTGGACAAGTGTCCTCCTTTCCCCTTTGAGAGAGAGCACTTGATAAATGCCTAATCAATTAATTTAATTATTTAAATTATCATTGGTCCTTTCTAGGGCTCAACCAATAGTCTTTAGGTGCACTATGGGGGCAGCTTAGCTATGGGCTTGACATGTGTCCCTTTTGCCTCTTGTGCAAGGGGTTCCCTTTGGGAGAAACGGGAGTTATTCAACCTTATCCCCTACATGTTTGGCTCACCCCCTCCTTTGTAGGCATGCATGTTGACTTTCAAGGCCCCAAGCAACTTGCCCCCCTACATGCTTAAGCACCTCAAGCACCTTAGTCATCAAGCATGGGGTTAGCAAGTGCATGGCCTCTCTCTCTCTCTCTCTCTCTCTCTCTCTCTCTCTCTCTCTCTCTCTCATGCCCCTCGCCTCAAGGGCTCACCCCCCCCTTGTAGGGATTGGATTTGACTTCAAGCACATGCCTACCTTCAAGCATGCACCTTAATTATAAAGCACCTTAATAGGCCTAGCTTTAACCTAAGGTCTAAGGACTTTTACACCAACCATTGGAGGCCTTTAATGAAGCTAACCCTAAGGTCTTCTAAGCTCCATTATGCAAGAATTGTTCTTCAGTAGACCAACTCCTTGTGAGCCCTTGCTGAGATGGAACCATTTCCTTTTGGCCCTATGTTGAGATTGGCCTAAAAACTCATACTATGTTCTAGCTCATGTTCCCTTTTATTTCCCCATATTAAAAGATCGGTTTAACATGAGAAAATCATTTGGGTAAAGCTAGATATTATATTTGATGACATTACCTCTCCCTTGAAACCATAGTCGTCCTCGACTATGAGGTAGAGAAGATAAAGTCTTGGTCATTAGTCCATTTTTCATGGCGGGTAGAGGATCCCTTTTTACCCAATGACATCATTCCAAAATGGATGACTAATCCATTTGGGACTTGGGAGACTTAGCTGTCGCAAGCATGTCTACTCTTGAGTCAATTTCATTTTCCCAAGTAGAGTGACAAATTCTACTTGGTGTTTGAGAGACGTCGTCATCACAAACATGATTCTAAGCATGCATACTACTTAAATTTGTGCACAAGAAGAAGAGAATTAGTCGTATAAGACAAAAAAATTGATCATTTAAAAGAAACATGTACATTTGTTTACTCTAATGTAGCATTGTAAGCATTGACAAGGTTCACTGTACTATCCTTAAGTTCTACTCCTTGCATCCATCTAGCATCTTCAAAAGGATAATTTTTGAACTTAATAAGATATCATCGGTGAGAATCTTACCATGCCGTAGCACCTTGTTTTCATGTCAAAGGATATCTTCGAGTTGTAGCACCTCTTCTTGGTCTTCAATTTTTGGGGGGTCTTCAATAATTGGTTCTCTTCATGGCTCTCCTTTGTAGGGCTTAAGTAGTCTCACATGAAAAGCATTATGTATGAGCCAATGGTTGGGCAACTTGAGCTGATAAGCCATGTCATTGATTGGCTTCAAGATTTGAAAAGGACCATAGTATCTTTTTGCTAGTTTAGCATAATACTTTTGGTGGCCCGTAGTATTTTTGCCCATTGTTTTCCTTAATCGAGCCTTGGGAAACTTGAGTAAGACTCGGTCATTTTTTTTGAACGTAAGGCTCTTCTGTGCTTATCAGTAGCAGATTTTTTCCTTTATTGAGAGATGGATATAGCCTCCTTAATCTTTTGGAAAGATTCTTGTAGGTCACGACTATACTCATCAGCAATGAAGATCTTCCCATGTACTTTAAGTAGCAAGGGACTTTTAGGCCTTCCCTCTATGATCTCAAAAGGTGCCTTTCCCATAGTAGTATGGACATTATTATTGTAAGCATACTCTATAAGGGGTAAGTACTTCTCCCATTGTGAGTGTTGATCGACTTCTGTAACATAAGTCTTTAGTAGATCGAGAATTGTAAGATTGTCTATCTCACTTTGGCCATCCGTATGGGGTGATAGGCCAAAGAGAAATTCAATCTTGTACTTAGATTTTCAAAGAGACCTTTCCAGAAATCACTGGTCATTCTAGGATCTCTATTTGACACGATGGATGTTGGCAATCCATGGTGTTTGAAAATCTGGGATATGAAGAGGGTTGCCATTTGGTGTGCCTTGATAGTATTTTTGACAGGAATAAAGTGTGCTTGCTTGCCAAACATGTCTACTGTTGTCCATATATCCCGTATTCCCATGGATAGACTTGGGTAATCCAAAGATAAAATCCATGGATATACTCTCACATGGTGAATTAGAGATCATTGGAAATGGCTGGAGTACTCCAGGTTGCTTCCCTCTATCATACTTGGTCTTTTGGCATACCACACATTTTGAAACATACTCTTGTATGCCTATTTTCATGGTAGGCCAATAGAAGTACGTCTCTACTCCTCGAAGAGTAGGTTGAATGCCTCTATGCCCCCCGCATAGGGAGAAGCATGGGATTCATACATGATTTTCTCACGAAGGGAGTAGGTAGCACATAGCCTATTGCCATGGAGAAGATAACCATCTTACAAGGTGAATGGTTCTTATTTCTTCCCCAAGGCAAGGACTGACATTATGTCTTAAAGTCAGGGTCAGTAGCATACTCATCTACCATAGTAGATAGATCATTGTGAGTTGCTATAGACACCACATTGACTCTTGGTCATCGTGAAAGTGCATCTGCCACTTGATTATGTTTACTAGCAATGTGAGCAATATGAAAATAAAATTGCAAAAGAAAATTTGCCTACCTCATTTGTTTGTTGGAGAGCTTGGTTTGTGCCATGAAGTACTTGAGACTTTGGTGATCCGTTCGCAAAATAAATGGAGTCCCCAGTAGATAGTGCTTCCATGTGTCTAGGGCATGTAGAACATCTAAAAGCTCTTTTTCGTATATGCCCAACACTTGTTCATTAGCATTGAGCCTTCGGCTCTCATATGCTATGGCATGCCCTTCTTGAAGCAATATTGACCTAAGTATTAATTCTCTTGAAGGAAAATTTCACTCTTCTTTTGATTGATAAAATTCTTGTTCTCCCTCGAAGCTTAAAAAATCACCTGGAGGTGTTGCTTGTGCTTCTCAAGGACTTGGAGTAGATGATGATATCATCACCTACTGAATTTGCGGTAGGGTCTAAAGATTTTTTCCATTAAACGATTGAACGTGGATGAAGCATTTGTCAAACCCAAAAGGCATGACAAGATATTCATAAAGACCAAACATTGTGTGGAACATGGTCTTTAGGATATCTTCATTCACTATCCTTATTGAATGATAGCCACTTTTAAGGTCAATCCTACTGAATTAGGTGGAACCTTGTAGCTTATCAGACAAACCTTCTACCCACGGTACGGGAACTCTGTTTTTTTTAGTGATGGTTGAGCGCTCGATAGTCCACACACATGCAGTATGTACCATCTTTCTTTTTCACTAAAAGGATTGGAGAACAAAAGAAAGAGGAGCTAGGCCTCACGATCCCTTTGTCTATCAATTATTATACCTACCTCATGACCTCTTCTTGTTGAGCTTGGAAAACTTGATAAGGAGGTTTGTTAGGTGGTGAGCTTCCTAGTAGGAGCTCAATTCAATGGTCATCATCCCCTCATTTTGGAGGTAAGTCTATAGGGATATCATTGATAAAAACATCTTGGAATCCATTTAGAAAATTAGACAAGTCTAACTCTTCTTGATTCCTACCATCATCATATGAAAAAATATTAGGACCTTATATAGATTGTTTGACAAAAATCATGTACGCAAAAACTGAGCTTTTCGGCGATTTGTCAAAAGCACGAGAATTTACAAGGGGTATGGTACGACTAGGCTCATTAGCATCTATGTACATGTTCTTTTTCCTATACTTGAAATACAAGGGGTATGGTACGACTAGGCTCATTATCATCTATGTACATGTTCTTTTCCATGTTCTTTTAGGGAACTTTACATTAACATGCATATAATCAAACCATGATGCCCCTAGGATGACATCTTCATCCTTGAGAGGAGAGATGAAGAAATCATCTTTGTCAACATAGCCTTGGACATGAAGCCTCATATTCCCAATCAAGGGAGTAACTGCGGCTTCTTGCCCCTTGAAGGCTCCATCGGCTAGAACAACATCTCCCATCTCATGAGCTTGAATGCCTAACTTGGTGGCCAACTCCGTGGATATGAAATTGTGAGTAGAGCTGGGGTCAAACAGGATGAAGGCATCATGCTCCCTCACCTTTCCCCAAGCATAGGAGAGAGGCGATCCTTTGTAATGAGCATCCTCTTTTGGAGCTTCAATCATAGAAGCTCTAGGAGTCTCATTGCGGGTATTTCTTTTGGGACAAGAACGGTAGCCATGTCCTTGCTCCCCACACTTGGAAGCATTTGTGGTCCTTATGAAAAGCTTCTAGCTCTTCAGGAGAGAGTTTATTTTTACCTTTGTAAACTCCCTTCTCCTTGGACCCGATTGTTGTTGTTGTTGGTGGAATTGACTTGGGAAGAGTTTTGGGCATTGTTCTTCCCCTTTGCATCATTTTGATCTTTGGATTCCATGGTTTTGGCATTCCTTTTAGCCTCTTTTAGAATGATTCGAGCCTCTCTGCAAGTGCCCAGCGTGGACTTTTGACAACTAAGCCGCCCCCCCACATTTTGTCGCATCTCTCTCTCTCTCTCTCTCTCTCTCTCTCTCTCTCTCTCTCTCTCTCTCTCTCTCTCTCTCTCTCTCTCTCTCTCTCTCACTCAGCAGACTGCAACGAAAACCTGGCATGCATCCAGTCTCTCTCTCTCTCTCTCTCTATCTCCTTCCTGCGAGCTGCACAGTGCAACCCTCTCTCTCTCTCTCTCTCTCTCTCTCTCTCTCTCTCTCTCTCTCTCTCTCTCTCTCTCTCTCTCCGTTTCCGCCCTTCAACCTGTGCGGTGGTGGCTCTCTCTCTTGGGATAGTTCCCTACGAGGTTAAAGCCCTCTTCTTCTTCTTATTCTCTCTCTCTCTCTGTCTCTCTCTCTCTCTCTCTCTCTCTCTCTCTCTCTCTCTCTCTCCGTTTCCGCCCTTCAACCTGTGCGGTGATGGCTATCTCTCTTGGGATAGCTCCCTACGAGGTTAAAGCCCTCTTGTTCTTCTTATTCTCTCTCTCTCTCTCTCTCTCCGGTCAGACTACTAACCGTGGAGGAAATTGATGAGATTCGCCAACGATCGATGCTAGATCTCTTGTGATTCAGCTATCCCAACAAGCCACCCATTTTTTGCTTGGTCTTTTGCTTGGTTCACATCGATCAACTTAGGACCCCATATTATATATCTTTGTTTTGTACTGTTGTTAGGTTATTTTGTTACTCTGACTTTGTATCAGATCCACCACTTTGTAACTTTCGGGTCTCATAGGTCATTATGGCCTTTTGAAGACGTTAATATAACATTTCATTTCATTTCATTTCTCTCTCTCCTTCATGCGAGAGAGGAGCTGCGCTGTGCAACTTCTCTCTCCCTCCGACCTATGCGGTGGCTAGCTGCCAACCCTTCTTCCGTCGACCTGTGCGATGGCTCTCTCTCTCTCTCTCTCTCTCTCTCTCTCTCTCTCTCTCTCTCTCTCTCTCTCTCTCCTTCCTGCGAGCTGCGTTGTGCTGTGCAACACCTTCGTTTCGACAACGCTGTTGCATTTTATAAGCTTAATTAAGGTTTTAGTTTGCCTTCGTTTTGACAATAATGAAGTTTCTGAGATGAAGCTCTATATTGTTTTCAGCTTTCCAAATTCCTATGGAGCCAAGTCGTGCAAGCATAGGTAAAGAGAGAGAGAGAGAGAGAGATTAATTATTTCTATTTTGATCCTTGGAGATTTTGTATTTTTTTCCTTGGAAGATTTGTCAGCGGGCGGAGTAGCGTTGCCTCCTCGGGTTGCAGTTTTCCTCCTTGCAAAGTGAGCAAAGCTTCCCTGCCTCGAGATGCAGGTGCTTGCGCTCCCATGAAAGGGTAGAAAGAAAGCCTTCGTACCTTCCCTTGCTTGCTCGCATGTGGATTGCCGCAGAAGATGCAAAATTTGTAGGCTGCTCTCTCTCTCTCTCTCTCTCTCTCTCTCACACACACACACACACACACACACACACACACAACTAGCTCCTCCGCACCCCCTTCTTGCCATTGAGCACCTTCCCCTGCTTGCTCGTAGGTGGACTGCCTTAGAAGGTGAAAAATTTGCAAGTTTCGGCCGAGGTAGAGAGGCAGCAAATGTTATTGATGTTGAGGGCACGCAGTACGAAGCCCACCATACATGGATTGGGATTCCGTTCTGGATGCATCAAAGGGCTTGGGTTTGAGAAAGACTTCATTCGGACTAGGCAGGATGTGCCGACACTGCTGCCATTCCGAGGTGATGCAGCTCTATATGGAAACAATTCTCGAAAGTTGTTCAATCTCGCAGTCGACTCCCACACACACAACTAGCTCCTTCGCATCCCCTTCTCAGAGCCCACATGGGTGCCAGTTTCTTGCCGTTGGCTATCAACACTTGGCTTTTCTGGCATCCTCAACAAGCGAGGTAGTGCTATTGAGGTATAGCAGTTGGACAGCTACACAATTAACGTTCATTAATTCTTTTTTAATTCTTACCATAAGCACTAACCCTTTACACGTGTCCGCATTTCCGAGCTTGAGCTTTTGAGAGAGAGAGAGAGAGAGAGAGAGAGAGAGAGAGAGAGAGAGAGAGAGAGAGAGAGATATGCGACAAAATGTGGGGGGCGGCTTAGTTGTCAAAAGTCCACGCTGGTCACTTGCAGAGAGGCTCGAATCATTCTCTCTCTCTGTCTCAAAAAACGCAGCCGTTTTTTGACCTAGTAGACAACAGTCCACTCTTTTGATCATAACTTCTTCATCCGAACTCGGATTTGGGTGATCTATAGCCTCAATCGAAGAGCACAAAGTCCTCTACGCATTGATGTGAAGATAGAAATTTTTAGAGTTATGGAAGGCATTTCTGTAGCAGCATTTTCGAAGTGAACAGGTTCAACAAAATTGATTCTCATCTCCTATTTTACATACAATGTCTTCCGGCACTCGCAAGGGTTCTTCTTCTTCAACAAGGTCCACAAACATTGTGGAAAATGATCCAAAATCTCCTAAGTGTGGAGATAGCAACACAACCACCCAACCAACGACATCGGAAACCATGATCATGGCGTACTTGGTATCATTGCAAGAGACCGTAAACAAACAAGGCGAAGACTTACGAGCACTTGCAATGGAGAATGGCACACTAAGGGTACTTGTGGTTGAGAATGAGAATCTCAAGAGGACACTTGAGATGCAAACAACACGTTTGATGCAACTTGAAGAGGAAGTCAAGGAATGTAAACGCTCTCTTGTGGACTTGAATGCTTTGAAGGAGCGGATGAGCAAAGTAGAGCATGACCATGTATTGAAAGAGGAGAAATTTGACACTATGAGCCGGGATGTATGTGACATGAAAACTGTATGCACAAACAAGTCTTGGGCTGATGTATGTGGTAGCAATGTGGTTTCTAATTCCTCACTCATGCAAGCTATGGTTTAAACAAAGAATGTTGAGAATGTGGATGTGGAGGAGTTGAAGGAACGGGAGTGACATTCCAAGAACATTGTTATTCGTGGAATTCCCGAAGAGAAGTTAGAGACACCTCCTTCTCTTGCCATTGTTATTGAATATTTCTTCAAAACCCACTTTGGCATGTCCGGAGTTATGGTCTATGGAGCACATAGAGTGGGGAAGCAAGAAGCTCCTCGCTCGGGAGAACGGCCAATTGTATGCACCATGCCGGATGAGACCAAGCGAAAGATTATCCTTGATAATAGTTGGATCTATTTGAGGGATACAAAATGTTTTGTATGTGAAGATCGCACTATTAAGCAACAAAATATGCGTCGCAAGGCATATGAGGAAAAGAATAATAAAAACAAGGAGATCTCTCATGAAGAAAATGTGCGCAAGGAGGAGGCAAGTCTCTCAAGCAAATAGGGATGCGTGACCTATGAGACCGAGTTACAATTGAAAATATGCTTTTGGAATTGTAATGGATACCCATGGAATGCGGGGGTTGGCATTGATGAACTAACAAGCAAAGCCAATGTTGTACTTCTTGTTGAAACTTGGGAGCATGATACACAAAGGATTAACGGCTTGGAGGATTACAATGTACATTCATTGATGTGGTCAAAGAATCTCAAGCAACGAAGAGGACAAGGAGGGTTAGCATGTATGGTTAAGAAAGGATTGGAAGATTTTGTATCAATTGTGAAAGATGACAAGTACAAACGTTATGTATGGCTGAAAATTATGACACCAAAAAGAGCACCCATTTTTGTAGCCGGTTGCTACATTCCTCATCATGATTCTCCCTTTTATGCTTGCATAGATAGAGATCAACCATTTTTTGATTTGGAAGAGGACATTGCTTATTTCAAAGGTGAAGGTGATGTTATTGTATTTGGGGATATGAATGCTCGCACAAAAACATTGCAACATGATACTCAACAATTTGATATGCCATACATTTCAAGGGAGTTGGAGGAAGTTCACTTGTATGATCGTACTTCAATGGATGAGAAAGAGCCGGATCACTATGGAAAGTTACTTTTACACATGTGTAATAGCAAGGGTATGCTCATTGCCAATGGTGTATCTTTGTGGAGAAGAACCAATGGATTTACATGTAGGAGACATAATGGGGATAGTGTGATTGACTATATGCTACTCTCTGAAGCCATCATGTATCGCATAAAGAGTTTTATGTTTGGTCAATGGACCCCGGAATCCGACCATCGCACCTTATGTATTGACCTTTCATGTGGAGAAGCAACTAAGCATGATAATCTCAGCCAAAGGAAAGAGAAGTTATCACTATGTATGGATTTCAAACGGGCACCAATGTACATTGAAATGGTTGAGCAAAAATTATGGATGACAAAGCTTCAATGTGATGCACCATTGGAAACTAAATGGGAAGCTTTCAAGAAAGCTATTTGTTCTTGTGCGGAAGAATGCTTTGCCATAAAGCATCTCCATGGTATCAACAAAGATAGATCACGCAAAAGGTGGTTTGATAAAGAATGTCAAGATGCTCGAAAGTCCTTGATAAAGCTTGATGCAACTATGGACAAAGACAACTATCAAAGTCATTTGCATACATACAAGGCATTGATTCAAAAGAAGAGAAGAAGATGGGAAGTAAAGCAACAAGAATTTCAAGTCCAAGAAAAGGCACATGCATGTGGAAGATTTTGGAGAAACTTGAGAGGCAAGCGGGTTGAGAATTTTGGTAACTTGAGTCTAGTGGATATGTACACACATTGTAGGCAATTATATGAGCAAGCAAATACTGAAAAAATGCCATTTTATGGTTCACTCCCATGTATGCCGTCTTTTTTTACTATTGAGGATGTATGCGGTGGGCTTGAAAAGTTGGCCACTCGCAAAGCGGGAGATCTTCAAGGTATCAAGCCGGAGATGATCAAATGGACGGGAGATTTTACCTATGAGTGGATGTGTGATATGTTCAACCTTGCACTTCAACATGGTATGCCTTATGATTGGAGTACTAATTGGGTTAAGACTTTGCATAAAGGAGGGGATGTAAAGAATGTAAGCAACTACCAGACTATAATGATTGGGTCTCTTATGGAAAAGTTGTTTGGGTGCATAATGGAGATGAAATTGAGTGACTGGGCTGAAGAGAATGACAAGCGTGCAAAGGGACAAACGGGTTTTCGTCGATGCCATAGCACCATTGATCATCTTGTCACTCTTCGTGTTCTCATGGAGGAAAGTCGGTTGAAAGGCAAGCGATTGTATTGTTGTTTTGTGGACTTTAAGAAAGCCTTTGATATGATTCCACGTAACAATTTGTGGAGAAGGATGGAAGAACTCCAAGTGCCAAGTGAGTTTATGCTTGCGGTTTCTCGAATCTATGAGAAGGTGATTTGTCAATTTGCATGGGAAGAGAAATTTCAGAAATTTTTGTAAGCACTATTGGGGTTAAACAAGGATGTCCATTGTCACCAACTCTCTTTGGTCTATGCATCGATCAATTGGAACAAATGGTACTTGACTTTATGCAAGAAGAAGGCATTGAAGAGGTCACTATTTGCAATGCGGTAATCATGCTTTTGTTGTATGCGGATGATGTAGTGCTTCTAGCACACACTTTAGAAGATGCACAAAAGCTTATGGTTGTCCTTGAGAACTTTTGCTTGCATAGTGGGCTGATTGTAAATGAATCCAAAACAAAGGTTATGCTTGTCAAAACCAACCATAAGGAGAAGCCATGCATTGTGTACAACAACGAGACACTTGAAGTTGTTGAGAGCTTTAAGTACCTTGGCCTTGAGGTTCCATCCAATCACAAGTGGCATGAATGTGCTATGCGTCGTTTGGAAGCGAGAAAGAGAGCATATTATGCATTTGAGAACATGTGTACTGCGGGAAACATCAAGTGTTGGGTTCTCAAGAAGTATCTTTTTGATGCATTGGTGACACCGGTTCTTATTTATGGAGTTGAAGTGTGGAACGGGAGCATCTCAAAGTCTACTTGGAAAGAGTTTGAGAATGTCCAAAAGCGTTTTCTTACAAACTTTCTCCAAGCTAAGACACAAACACCATATATGCTCCTACCTCTTGAGTTGGGATCTCTTCCAATTGAGGTTATGGGCATGGAAAGGGTTGTGGAGTACATGATAAAGATGCGTCAAAACCCCTCACATCGACTTCCTACAATTGCATGGGAAGCAAGCAAAAAAGTTCAAAAGACGCATAAAAGCAAGATCTTGAGCACGGGATGGATGCAAGACATAAAGAAGTGGTTTGGGAGATGGGATGCATTACACTTGCTACATGATGCTTCAATTGACTCTCAAGTGAATGAAGTTTTTCTACAACGCCAATGTATTATGGCTTGGGAGAAATCCGGTGGGTCACGCTTCATACATTACACCACCTATATTGCCCCCAACTACAAAACCATGTTCTTTGCTGAGAGAGGAAACCGTACTCACACTTACATGCTTGAGCCTATTCCCTTGTCCGCGATACGCACTATCGCAGCAATTCGGCTTAGCTCCCATTTCCTTCGATGCGAGATAGGGCGTTGGGGCAATGGAGAAGAGTCAAATCGATTGTGCACATTATGCTCACTGCAAGTTTGAGAGTCTGAGTACCACACACTACTAGAGTGCTCAGCTTTTGATCACATCCGAACTTGCTTCTCTCACATTTTCAGCCATAACTTAGACCTACACACTTTCCTCTCCCAGCCAAAGTGTGGGCTCTCCATTGCGACTCTCATCACTACAATTTTGGAGCATCGAGAGTCACTCATCAGCCATACACATACTACATCACATGTAACTTTGGTCCCATAGGTCATATTTGATCTCCGAGAACGATAATAAAATCTTTCTATCTATCTATCTCTCTCTCGCAGCAGGCTGCACCAAAAACCTGGCATGCATCCACTCTCTCTCTCTATCTCCTTCCTGCGAGCTGCACAGTGCAACCTCCCTCTCTGAGCTCTCTCTCTCTCTCTTTCTCTCTCTCTCTCTCTCTCTCTCTCTCTCTCTCTCTCTCTCTCTCTACCTCTCTCTCCGTTTCCGCCCTTCAACTTGTGCGGTGATGGCTCTCTCTCTTGGGATAGTTCCCTACGAGGTTAAAGCCCTCTTCTTCTTCTTATTCTCTCTCTCTCTCTCTCTCTCTCTCTCTCTCTCTCTCTCTCTCTCTCTCTCTCTCTCTCTCTCTCTCTCTCTCTCTCTCTCCTTCTCCTTCCTGCGAGAGAGGAGCTGCGCTGTGCAACTTCTCTCTCCCTCCGACCTATGCGGTGGCTAGCTGCCAACCCTTCTCCCGTCGACTTGTGCGATGGCTCTCTCTCTCTCTCTCTCTCTCTCTCTCTCTCTCTCTCTCTCTCTCTCTCCTTCTCCTTCCTACGAGCTGCGCTGTGCAACACCTTCGTTTCAACAGCGCTGTTGTATTTTATAAGCTTAATTAAGGTTTTAGTTTGCCTTCGTTTTGACAATAATGAAGTTTCTGAGATGAAGCTCTATATTGTTTTCAGCTTTCCAAATTCCTATGGAGCCAAGATGTGCAAGCATAGGTAAAGAGAGAGAGAGAGAGAGAGAGAGAGAGAGAGAGAGAGAGAGAGAGAGATTAATCATTTCTTTTTTGATCCTTGGAGATTTTGAATTTTTTTCCTTGAAAGATTTGTCAGCGGGCGGAGTAGCCTTGCCTCCTCGGGTTGCAGTTTTCCTCCTTGCGAAGTCAGCAAAGCTTCCCTGCTTCGAGATGCAGGTGCTTGTGCTCCCATGAAAGGGTAGAAAGAAAGCCTTCGTACCTTCCCTTGCTTGCTCGCATGTGGATTTCCGCAGAAGATGCAAAATTTGCAGGCCGCTCTCTCTCTCTCTCTCTCTCTCTCACACACACACACACACACACACACACACACACACACACACACACACACACACACACACACACACACACACACACACACACACACACACACACACACAACTAGCTCCTCCGCACCCCCTTCTTGCCATTGAGCACCTTCCCCTGCTTGCTCGTAGGTGGACTGCCTTAGAAGGCGAAAAATTTGCAAGTTTCGGCCGAGGTAGAGAGGCAGCAAATGTTATTGATGTTGAGGGCATGCAGTAGGAAGCCCACCATACATGGATTGGGATTCCGTTCTGGATGCATCAAAGGGCTTAGGTTTGAGAAAGACTTCACTCGGACTAGGCAGGATGTGCCGACACTGCTGCCATTCCGAGGTGATGCAGCTCTATATGGAAACAATTCTCGAAAGTTGTTCAATCTTGCAATCGACTCCCACACACACAACTAGCTCCTTCGCATCCCCTTCTCAGAGCCCACATGGGTGCCAGTTTCTTGCCGTTGTCTATCAACACTTGGCTTTTCTGGCATCCTCAACAAGCGAGGTAGTGCTATTGAGGTATAGCAGTTGGACAATTACACAATTAACGTTGATTAATTATTTTTTAATTCTTACCATCAGATCTCTCATTTATCGCAAAAATGATGATGCTTTGTTGCTGCAAAGTCGGAACACGATGAGAAGGCGGCTATGGTGTATTAGTGCGATGCAACCACTCGGAGTCATTCCCCAACCTAGCCACCATAAAATAGTACCATTATTATACTTTGTATTATATGATACAACACAGCTAGAGCTACAGACATGGTTGGGGTTCTATGTCCCCCATTATGTTTTAGTCTCCTGTGTATTTTAAATAATTCAGAGTGCCTTCATTATTGTATTGGAATGTCATCCATGCTTCTACAAGCAAGTGAGAAAGTGTTTGACCATTTTGGAGTTTCTGTTTGGGTTGTGTGTGTGTGTGTGTGTGAGAGAGAGAGAGAGAGAGAGAGAGAGATAGATAGATAGATTTTATTATCGTCCTCGGAGGTCAAATATGACCTATGGGACCAAAGTTACATGTGATGTAGTATGTGTACGGCTGGTGAGTGACTCTCGATGCTCCAAAATTGTAGTGATGCGAGTCGCAATGGAGAGCCCACACTTTGGCTGGGAGAGGAAAGTGTGTAGGTCTAAGTTATGGCTGAAAATGTGAGAGAAGCAAGTTTGGATGTGATCAAAAGCTGAGCACTCTAGTAGTGTGTGGTACTCAGACTCTCGAACTTGCAGTGAGCATAATGTGCACAATCGATTTGTCTCTTCTCCATTGCCCCAACGCCCTATCTCGCATCGAAGGAAATGGGAGCTAAGCCGAATTGCTGCGATAGTGCGTATCCCAGACAAGGGAATAGGCTCAAGCATGTAAGTGTGAGTACGGTTTCCTCTCTCAGCGAAGAACATGGTTTTGTAGTTGGGGGCAATATAGGTGGTGTAATGTATGAAGCGTGACCCACCGGATTTCTCCCAAGCCGTAATACATTGGCGTTGTAGAAAAGCTTCATTCACTTGAGAGTCAATTGAAGCATCATGTAGCAAGTGTAATGCATCCCATCTCCCAAACCACTTCTTTATGTCTTGCATCCATCCCGTTCTCAAGATCTTGCTTTTATGCGTCTTTTGAACTTTTTTGCTTGCTTCCCATGCAATTGTAGGAAGTCGATGTGAGGGGTTTTGACGCATCTTTATCATGTACTCCACAACCCTTTCCATGCCCATAACCTCAATTGGAAGAGATCCCGACTCAAGAAGTAGGAGCATATATGGTGTTTGTGTCTTAACTTGGAGAAAGTTTGTAAGAAAACGCTTTTGGACATTCTCAAACTCTTTCCAAGTAGACTTTGAGATGCTCCCACCCCACACTTCAACTCCATAAAGAAGAACCGGTGTCACCAATGCATCAAAAAGATACTTCTTGAGAACCCAACACTTGATGTTTCCCGCAGTACACATGTTCTCAAATGCATAATATGCTCTCTTTCTCGCTTCCAAACGACGCATAGCACATTCATGCCACTTGTGATTGGATGGAACCTCAAGGCCAAGGTACTTAAAGCTCTCAACAACTTCAAGTGTCTCGTTGTTGTACACAATGCATGGCTTCTCCTTATGGTTGGTTTTCACAAGCATAACCTTTGTTTTGGATTCATTTACAATCAGCCCACTATGCAAGCAAAAGTTCTCAAGGACAACCATAAGCTTTTGTGCATCTTCTTGTTTGGGTATAGGCGCCTGTGCCTTGCCCGGCCGCCCAGAGTCTGGGCGCCCACTGACTTGTATACCTTATACATAGCATAAGTGTATAGGGGGCTGCTCGCTCGTTCTCGACGGTGGAGTTCGATCGCGGAGTTTCACGGAGAGCGATTTTAGCTTGAGGAGCATTGTCTTTGGAGCTTAGGAGCTTGGTGTGGTCAAGCTTGGTCGAGGAGGCGGTTGCGGCTTCCTTGGTGAGAGGAGCTTTTGAGCTCAGTGGAGCTCGTTAGAGAAGTGCTCGGCGGAGGAGAGCTTGACATTCGAGTGCTTGGATGCTGTTGTGGCAGAGCTCTTGTGTTGGAGCTTGCATTGAGAGGACATTGCATCACGCAGAGTGGAGCAGGAGCAGGTTCAAGACTATGTGTAGCTCGTTTTTGCCATTTTCGGGCTCTAAAACGTAGTTTTTTGCGTAGCTCCGTCATACAGAGTCAGATCTACATGATCCAGGAGTTTAGGTCAGGGTTTTGGCACGCTCCGGACGCGATGGTGATGTCTATTTGCTGAAATTATGCTTTGAATTACAGCAGGTACAGCAGCAAGTTTATTTGTGCACTCTCGGGTCCCAAAAACACTGTTTTTGGCATAGCTTTCACACCCGGACTCGGATACATATGATCCAGGAGTCTACCTTGGGGTTTTGGCACGCTCCGGACGCGCTCGTCATATCAGAATTTTAAAATTTTGAACGCTGAATTTTCTGTAGCAGCAGCAGTTGTTTATTGTGTGTCGAGGATTCCACACATGGTTTGCTCTCAGATGTGAGAGTGATATTTGCTGCAAGTTTCCTCACAGGTGGGAGGATACGATGTATGCCTTATGTGGTTTGATGCTCAGGGAGACTAATGTGATTGCATTTTGAGCTCGGCAATGTATGCCTCGAGCATGTTTTTTTGGCAGTCACAGGTAGAGCAGATATTTGTGTACTAGATTTGCAGGTGTTTGCAATGATGTATGCAAAATGTGGAGATTGGTGCATGCATTTGGAGTGTGATTTGACACGCTTTGGTTGCTCATGGTTTTGAGCGTGCAGTCAGTTTGGTTACTGGTTTTGTGGCCGTTTTACTGACGAAACTCTGGCGAAATTTTTCCAGGAGTTTTATGCGCACCATTTATGCGATCTAGGTAGAGATTGCGGGTTGCACTCAGCATTTGCGTGCGGTGTTCTCTGCAGGTGGGAGATTTGTGCGTGTGTATGCATCGATACCGCACAGTGTGGGCTTGGTGATTAGCTCACAGATTGCAGTGTGATACTAGAGCAGGCGAGGCTTGTATTGACATTGCGGGAGCTCTATTTTGGAGTGTGTCTCACAGGTTTTACATTGTGTTTCTGGCCATATTGGTAGACAGTTTTCAGGTGTTGTTGGTGAGGTGGTTTTGCTTTCTAGTTTGCTACATTGTGCTCATGGCAGAGACAGGTGATCGATCAGATTGTGACCTCTCACAGATGCGCATGTTTGATGGGTCAGACTTTGCGGCATGGAGAGAGTGTATGCTTGATGCATTGACACAGCGAGGGTTGCATCGACCATTGAGTGGTGATGCAGGTAGACCTTCAAACATGTCTGACGATCAGTGGCAGGAGCTAGAGGAGATGGCACTATCTACACTCTCTTTGCACCTTGCGGAATCTGTATATGCTCTTGTTATGTATGAGACTACTTTGAGAGCACTTTGGCGCAGATTACATGATATGTATGATAGATCTGAGTCATCACGGACTCGTGTGAGACATGTACATTCACGAGCACGCCAACAGATGACATGTTGGTATTGTGGTCATTCTGGACACGTTAGACGGCGCTGTTTTCATCGTATGCGACATCGTAGGAGACATGGCAGTCTCAGAGATGTATGTAGTGATGCCATGGATTCAGTTGCTTTGACAGTTGAGGCACATGTAGTGTCGGAGTATACTAGTGACGGGGATGTCACTTTTACCTCGAGCTATGCACGAGATGCTATACATGTGGATAGTGCACTCCCTTCGCAGTGGTTGCTAGACGCAGATGCTATGTTTCATGTCACGCCGCATCGTGCATGGTTTTGTAGCTATTCTAGCGGGATGCTTGGCAGTGTACGTTTGACCAATGGATCGGTGCATGCGATAGCAGGTGCAGGAGATGTGAGACTGTCATTACCGAGTGGTGCATCTTACTTGTTACGACATGTGCGCTATGTACCAGATTTGACAATGAGTTTGATCTCGATTGGTCAGCTAAGAGATTGTGGATGTCAGATTTCGCTACGAGAGCGAGATTTTGTGATGCATTTGGGTTCGCTAGTGATTGCGAGAGGTGCCAGGAGTGGTACACGTTACCCATTGCATGTGGATCACACGAGAGACGGTGTTGTCTCTGTGATCACGCAACCAGGTAGAGAGCGAGAGAGCATGCGAGTCTCTTTTGCTTGTGGGTTGCAGGATGCTTTGCATGGAGTGCAGAGCAGTGACCTTGTTGTGCAGGTTGCGTCTACGGATGCACAGGTAGAGCGGGACAGCTCTAGTGAGTCACAGCAGGATGAGTCATCAGAGGTGATGACAGAGATGACTCACATGGATGTTGAGATGTCGACTATTGTGGAGTCATTTCTTCATATGCTTATGCCAGAGATTGATGCAGATTCAGGACATATGGATACACTTGGTACACATGTGATATGTGGTGGGCACGAGGAGTCACTCCAGAGCTCGGAGTCAGAGTGCCATGGTCTCTATAATAGGGGACAGGATTGCCATGTGTTGAGTTCTGAGTTGGAGGTGGCAGAGGTTGCCAGGGTTGCATCAACGTTCGGTGTCCTTATGTACGAGATGCTGATCTCGAGGCCCGACATAGCAGCTGCAGTTGGAGCATTTGCATCAGGGTTGATCAGTCGTTCGATGACTGATCTCGGCATAGAGCATAGGAGAGGTTTGCAGGTATTGCGTACATACTTGCAGTACGTGTGTGGTATGTCTGGTGGTGTATGGACTTACACGGAAGCAAAACAGCCGGATGCACACGATCACAGCCAGCAAGTGGGCATCGGTTGAGAGCGGTTTTCTCTCGCCTTTTGTAGTCTTTAGACTAGGTTCTCTTGCTTAAAGGCACAGTCGCCTTTAAGTAGGAGGTTGTTGGGATATAGGCGCCTGTGCCTTGCCCGGCCGCCCAGAGTCTGGGCGCCCACTGACTTGTATACCTTATACATAGCATAAGTGTATAGGGGGCTGCTCACTCTTTGAGTCTCCCCACCCACATAGTGTGTGTGTCTCCTTCTCTCTCTCTCTCACTCTCCGTCTGTGGTGCTCCCCGATCCCCATTCACTTCTAAAGTGTGTGCTAGAAGCACTACATCATCCGCATACAACAAAAGCATGATTACCGCATTGCAAATAGTGACCTCTTCAATGCCTTCTTCTTGCATAAAGTCAAGTACCATTTGTTCCAATTGATCGATGCATAGACCAAAGAGAGTTGGTGACAATGGACATCCTTGTTTAACCCCAATAGTGCTTACAAAATTTTTTGAAATTTCTCTTCCCATGCGCAATTGACAAATCACCTTCTCATAGATTCGAGAAACCGCAAGCATAAACTCACTTGGCACTTGGAGTTCTTCCATCCTTCTCCACAAATTGTTACGTGGAATCATATCAAAGGCTTTCTTAAAGTCCACAAAACAACAATACAATCGCTTGCCTTTCAACCGACTTTCCTCCATGAGAACACGAAGAGTGACAAGATGATCAATGGTGCTATGGCATCGACGAAAACCCGCTTGTCCCTTTGCACGCTTGTCATTCTCTTCAGCCCAATCACTCAATTTCATCTCCATTATGCACCCAAACAACTTTGCCATAAGAGACCCAATCATTATAGTCCAATAGTTGCTTACATTCTTTACATCCCCTCCTTTATGCAAAGGCTTAACCCAATTAGTACTCCAATCATAAGGCATACCATGTTGAAGTGCAAGGTTGAACATATCACACATCCACTCATGGGTAAAATCTCCCGTCCATTTGATCATCTCCGGCTTGATACCTTGAAGATCTCCCGCTTTGCGAGTGGCCAACTTTTCAAGCCCACCGCATACATCCTCAATAGTAAAAAAGACGGCATACATGGGAGTGAACCATAAAATGGCATTTTTTCAGTATTTTCTTGCTCATATAATTGCCTACAATGTGTGTACATATCCACTAGACTCAAGTTACCAAAATTCTCAACCCGCTTGCCTCTCAAGTTTCTCCAAAATCTTCCACATGCATGTGCCTTTTCTTGGACTTGAAATTCTTGTTGCTTTACTTCCCATCTTCTTCTCTTCTTTTGAATCAATGCCTTGTATGTATGCAAATGACTTTGATAGTTGTCTTTGTCCATAGTTGCATCAAGCTTTATCAAGGACTTTCGAGCATCTTGACATTCTTTATCAAACCACCTTTTGCGTGATCTATCTTTGTTGATACCATGGAGATGCTTTATGGCAAAGCATTCTTCCGCACAAGAACAAATAGCTTTCTTGAAAGCTTCCCATTTAGTTTCCAATGGTGCATCACATTGAAGCTTTGTCATCCATAATTTTTGCTCAACCATTTCAATGTACATTGGTGCCCGTTTGAAATCCATACATAGTGATAACTTCTCTTTCCTTTGGCTGAGATTATCATGCTTAGTTGCTTCTCCACATGAAAGGTCAATACATAAGGTGCGATGGTCGGATTCCGGGGTCCATTGACCAAACATAAAACTCTTTATGCGATACATGATGGCTTCAGAGAGTAGCATATATATATATATATATATATATATATATATATATATATATATATATATATATATATATATATATATATATATATATATATATATATATATATAGAGAGAGAGAGAGAGAGAGAGAGAGAGAGAGATTATATTCCAGGTATAGTGAGCAGGTAACAGGTTATGTGAGGGTCGTAGCCAAAACATTTCCATGCTTTAAATTCTCAAAATTTCCAGGAGCTATTGGGGCTTCATTCAACTTGATGGGTGTTTATCTTTGATTGTCATTTTGTATCTCATTAAGTACAAATATTTCGAGTACGGCCTCAATTTACACTTTGACTCATCCCATTCTTTTTTTTTGGGGGTGTAAAAGCAAGATCCAACTTTGACTGAGGGTTTATGTAGATAGTGTTGGCAATCTCTCTTGCATCCGGCGCCTTTAGGGGTGTGCATTGGACACGGCGAGAGAGTGAGTCTGGTACCTTCAGGGAAGTGCACTGTGCACAGAGAGAGAGAGAGAGAGAGAGAGAGAGAGAGAGAGAGAGAGAGAGAGAGAGAGAGAGAGAGAGAGAGAGAGAGAGAGAGAGAGAGAGAGAGAGAGAGAGAGAGAGAGTTGCTCAATGGCCACATGTCTAGATTTCCTTGCATGTGCTTGGGAGAGGTGAGAGAGAGTTGCATGCAACGATAACTGTGCGGATTTCCAAGTTGTAGAAGGCGGGCCATCCCCAACGGTCAATCGAGGGAGAGAGTCTGAATTTTAAACTAAACTAGATCTGCAAGTGGTCACAACTATCACTCATCTCCTCTCACTCTTTTGACGACACACACACACACACACACACACACACACACACACACACACACACACACACACACACACACACACACACACACACACACACACACACACACACACACACACACACACACACATGACATTTAGAGCTCGGTTGGCCTGTAACGAAGGTGCACATGTAGAATTGATGTGTGTGTGTGTGTGTGTGTGATGAGAGAGAGAAAAAGGTCCGTGTTGGGGGTTTTTGTGTTTTTTTGTTTCGGGGTGGGGGGGGTTATGAAATGTGTGGTGGGGGGATGGAGACAACACAGAGAAATCCAACTAGACGGGGTCGACAGGTAGGGACAGGCTGCCAATTTGGAGAGATCCCATGAGGGGAGTGAGAGAAAATCCAAGGAAATGGGGAGGCAGCCGGGATCTTGAGGAGGGGGGAGAAAATGAGAGGCAGGGCTTGGGCGGGATCCTGAGGAGGCGTCCAAGTTGAGAGGATTCATGTTGAGCAAGACGAACATGCCAGTGCAGGGAACATGATAGCTGTAGGCGATTATATGGGAGGATTGGAATTTTTTTGTTGTATGTGGGCTACTGTAGGAAGCAATGATCTCTCTCTCTCTCTCTCTCTCTCTCTCTCTCTCTCTCTCTCTCTCTCTCTCTCTCTCTCTCTGCCGATACATCTCTGTGTCGAGAGGCTGGACTGGCGTCAGCAGGAGTTGGAAGTGGGGCATAGATTTTTTGTGCATCAATGCATGAGGAGAAGAAATTTTTTTATTGTTGTGGTCGACATTATTGCGCTGCTCTATTCCCAACTGCGATCACGGTGTTCCTTGACTTGCATCGCTGGAGAAAAAAGCACGGAGGGCTGCACAAGAAGGGCAGGAGGTGGAGCGTGTGTGCAAGATGTAAGGAGCCGTGTTCTCCCTCCCTCTCTCTCTCTTCCTGTGGCAATGATATCAACAGGGAAGGGTTGGGAGCGATGGACACAAGGGGTGCAGGGACGTGGCCGAGGGGGGGGGGGGGGGGGGGGGCGGGGGTGGGGGGTTAGGAGCATACACTTGCACCTTGAAGGCATGTGGCATTACACAAGATTTCTTGTGTAGCAATGCATGAAGAGAAACAATTTTTTTATTGTTGTGGTCGACATTAGTGCGCTGCTCTATTCCCATCTGCAATCACGGTGTTCCTCGACCTGCATCGTTGGAGAAAAAAGCAAGGAGGGCTGCATAGGAGGGTAGGAGGTGGAGCATTTGTGCAAGACGTAAGGAGCCCTGTTCTCTCTCTCTCTCTCTCTCTCTCTCTCTCTCTCTCTCTCTCTCTCTCTCTTTGCAATGCAATGATGAAAACCAGGCAGGGTTGGGAGCAATCGAGGGGTGCAGGGATGGGGCGGTAGGAGCATACACTTGCACCTTGAAGGCATGTGGCGCCGAAGGCGACGCCATTGTACATGGGTCAAAAAGTATCTGTAGGTTATTGGTGATAGCGTTGATCGTGTGTGTGTCGTTTTAAGAGCGAGAGAGACCCGCCGGGAGGCGGGTCACGCGAGCTAGTGGATTATATGCCTATCTATACATAGGAGGTCGCCCGTAAGTTTGTGCTAGGCAAGGTCTAGGATTATAATATCAATTATTTGTTACAAAAAGGCTATGTCTAGAGGAAAGTTGCAAGAGAGGGCTATCAAATTGTGTGTAAAACAATGCCTATAAGAGCAACGTTATAGCCATATATGTTTAGATACTGGACTCTTTTGAAACTTAGGGGTTGCACAAGGGAGATACTAAGAACATGCAACAAAGCGGCATTGTCAATGGAATAGAGGGAGATTGTCAGATACGTCAGATGATCCATCCTACACTAGTCCCCTTGGAACTCCAAGCTAGGAGGATCATCCTTGAATGCCTTTTGTAAAGAAGCTGCATGATAGGTAAATCACAAAAGGATCTCCAAGCTAGCACATTTTTGGGATGACAACAGCCTCTATCACAAGTATGTGGACGGTTAGTAGTACAACATGGAATCTAAAAAGGCTATTGATCAATGGCTCTTCACGGTTCTGTGCAATACTCCAATGCTTGTCTGTAATGGAAATGGCCTATGCACATTGAGGATAGCGGAATTAAGAGAACTATAGTGAGCATTTTTGTTTGCGGGTCGCCGCGACGGACGTCCAGAGCATAGCTCTCAAGCATCAACATAAAATTATCGATACAGGGGAAGCGACTCGGATGAGGCATGGAAACTCACTAGGATGTCAACCCTAATGAAGTGAACTCAAAGAGATGCAACTACTAACTCTACAAGTAAATCAATCGCACTAAAGCCAAGTAATCTGCGTATGTCCTTCTACACAGCTCTACAGTCATCACGCCCGTTCACCATGCAAATCATATCGGAATCGCACGAAACTTGAAGGGAAGCTACAGGGGACTATCAGGAACATATCCTATCACTGTCAAAACATTCTAGGCAGGTACATGGATCGCGATCGTTCGTTCCAAAGCACGCAAAAACAGTAAACGGATGACCCTAAAGGGTCAATTTTAGGTCCCTAAAGCCTCTCCTAAGGTCAAAACAACATAAAATACGCATATAAACACTCAAAACAGTGATTTAAGGCCTAAACGAATGCGTTTGAAACCTTCACCGAATCTTGAATGCTTACACTTGAATGAAAGAGCAGAGTAAGAGGAACACCATGCAAGAAACAAAACTGAATTCGGATTACCGTAGCCACAGAAGCGATGATTACAAGTTGGAGCAAAGAGGTAGCTCTCTGTGCGTAACGCAATAGTCACTTATCTTCAAAAAATAATCCCCCTTTCACACTAACCTTAGTGTAATATATACCTAGGGCTTTCTAAAGTGGCCGGCGACCAACTTCTCATGGACCTTTACATACATCCTTGGAAAAATTACATCTTTGACTTAGACTTGGCATAGACGATTGAAATTAGGCTTTTACAGGGTTTGCTGTATTAAACATCGAAAAAATAATGTGACCACATCAAAACTTTGGCCGGTTGACCCAACGGGCGTCTTGGGTAGGTGGGCACTTGTATGTTGTTATCACCTCCAAACACTCCCCCCTTTCTAGCTCGTGTCGTCCCTTGACACGTCCCTTGACACGACCATTTGTAGTCTGGTCGTCTTGTTGATGAGACTCCCCCCTTCCTTGATTGAGTTATATATGGCATGTTTTGCTTGTTCAAATGGGGTGCCCATTTGCCTTTGATGGATGAACATGTGTTCTTCGTGATTTGGATGTTGTGGACGAGGCATTTGTGCATGTTGTTGCACATCCTGCTTTACCTTTCCATCTGTGAAGTTGATCGATGATACCTGCTTCTTTGGATACTTTGCCTCCTGGTGCAGTTGACTTTTTATTGGAGCTCATATCTCAAAATGTTTGAGAGTTTGATATGTGTGCACTGTCATCTCCAATTTGATTTTCTTTGCCACTTTGTCAATAGAGCTTTGTTGGTATCTTTGAAGATAAGAGCTGCTCTTGTCGAAGCGTAGTTGAGAACAATGTGGCCCCACTTTATCTCTTTGAAGATCGTGTAACAAATTCTTTATTGGTTTCATTTGATGGAAGGAATATATACAATAGAATAGTGATGGGTGTTTCTAAATTAGGGTCTAGAACCTGAATGACCAAAGGGAAAACCCAGTGGGAAAAAATACCTTTGATATACGCTCTTATTGGGATTGAACACTTGGAAGTTGAGCACCTATTCATGCAAGGTGAGTGCTTGGGAGAAACAAAGTAAGAGTACGTAATGCAAGTGCCAATTATGGGACACTCTATATGCACACAAGAGTTCTTTCAAGAAAATTTTGCGGTGTGAAAAATGAGTTGTTGGGTGCTTCAAGGAACAAATGTAGCACATGTCATATCCAAGGACATTTCAATAGCTTCCACATTTCCAAGAAGGGTTTTTGATGTTGAAGCTTATCCACTCATAACTCACTAAGCATAGTGCGTGAGTGTCTTTTGGACTCTCTTCTCCACTTTACCAAACTTAAAATACATAGACTTGGACTCTTATGCTCACCTATACCAGCATGAGCGACACAATTTAAATATGCTCAACTCCTCCACCTTGAGCAATACCTAGAATAGCTAAGACTCTTAGACCATAGAGAATATTACTTGAAGCTTTGGGACTAATGCCTTGCTCATTTAGTGGCTCTGCTTTGTCGGACTCTTAACTTTTATGCCATGTATTTTTAATGGTGACTTGGACTTACCTGTTCATGGCCTGAAACCCAATGCCATAAGTTCTCAAGATGAAGGTATCTATCATTGTGTTGGTCTTTGGATGCCACCATTTTGTCGATTAGGTTGGCATATTTTGGCTCCTCTTGACTTGCTTGTTGTATGTTGATACTTCTTTGTAAAACAAGTCCTTCAGCTCTGATAGGGCTTGATGTAGCCTTTGCATTAATTTACATAAGAGGTGATTGTCGAGATGTGTAGGTTCTCTGTGATTGAGTTTCCACTAGCAATTTTGGAACCCATCTTGTTTTTGGTCCTTGTGTGACCGTCTTTGGCATTTTATCTTCTTCTATAATTTGATGGACACTAGGCTTTGGTATCCAAACTTGATGATTTTCGTTGTAAAATCCTTGCTTTTGTAATTGATGACAAGGTATCCATCTGTAGATTGCAGCAGCCTTGGTTGTAATTGGCTTCTGTTGGCTTTTGGTTGTCATTGCTTGCTTTGGGGTAGAAACTTGTGCTGCTTGATTTCTCTTCGTTGTTCCCGATTGAGCTACAATTTTTGGTGACCATATTGGAGTATTACCTTCATAAACGCCTTGTGCTGCAAGTAGCTTTACTGGAATCATCCGCTGATTCACCTGTTTGTGTTGGGTATCTTTGTTGAAGTCTGATTTCGGTACCCAAACTTTTTGCGTTGCCCGCTTGGAAGGTCTTTTTGTTTGCCTTTTGTTGGTGTTCTTTCGCTTGCCTGAGTATTTTGTATTATGTTGATAGCGTGTCTTGTTCCTTGTAGAACTCGTTGGTTGAGGTAGGTAGGTCGAGACTGTTACTTTAGGCTTTTTGGCCCAAACATTAGTGTTTCCTTGGAAGTAGCATTGAGCAGTGATTGACTCATTTGATGCTATCCACCCTGTCACCTTTTGTTGTTGTGGTTGAACCCGTGTTTCATGTATCCAAACTGGGTCTTTGACTTGGATGTGCTCTTTGGATACCAACACTGGTTGACATTCTTAGGCTTCTTTTGGATGCTTTTTTGTGATGGAAACTTTGGTTGATAGACTTTTTGCTTTGGTTTCCATTGCATTGTTGATGGTGTGGCTCTTGATGTAGAGGCTTCGTGGGAAATTTGATGGAAGCTCGTTGAAAGTAAAGTCGTTTGGCGAGGTTGATATACTTCAATGTTTAACTTTGCTTTACCTTTTTCCGCGATGGTTGGCGATTTCTTCTCTGCATGGATTTGAGAAGCTTCATGGAGTCTTACCGTTGTTGTTGTTGAAGCTTTTGATTGTTGTCGAAAGAAGATGTTCCTCCAGATTTCTGTCAGGACCAGACTCTCTTTGATATGATGGGAGTTGATTATGTGGAAAGTATCTTTATACTCCCCGGTACTCAATTTGAGTACAGCTTCTGCCACTCCAAAGCTAGGAATCGGTATTTTTGAACTTGTGTAAACTGTTTCTTCTAGCTCATTGATTGGTGGCTTTCCCATCATGATCCACGTTCCATAAGTCATTAGATTCTTTGTTGCTTCTGGATCTATCACAATTGAACATGTTATTTTGAGTCCTGTTTTTTCGCATATGATGAATTTGATCATCGTAGGAGATAGTCCATCTTCTTCCTTGTCCCTGTTCTTCTTTTGATCTTGCATTTGTGGAAGATTTGCCGTTGAACTTGGAAGCTTTTCTCCTTCATCTACTTTCATTTGCACTTTTTCTGGAGTCGGCTTCTTTGAAACAGCTTTTGTTGTTTCATCAAGTATGTCAATAATGACATATTCTTGTGGTTGCTCTGCTTCCTTCGTTTTCAATTTTGCCTCATGCTCCAGGATGTAGCTATCTGTCTCACTTTTTCTGCTTTCACACTCACAAACTTCATTAGCTTCCTTCAACACCCTTATTGTAAATAAGGGAGTTATATCATAGCCTTCCTCATCACAGAATTTAGTCAGGGTCGCCTCATTCACACACACATCAAGATTCACCAGTATTTGATCCCATCCAAAGGGTTCAAATAACTCCTCTCTAGAAATGGTTCTGGTATGTAAGCTTCATCATCCATTGATCTTTCTAGGATGCAATCCTCCTTCACTGAGCTTCCACACTTCAAAGCACCACACATCCAAAGTTCTTGTTTGGTTTGTAGCCACGCAGGTGTCTCTTTCCCCTTGACTATAGTAGAGTCAATTTCTTCTAAAGGAGTTCTATTCACATCTCTATAGCTATGGTCTTTTATGCTTATTTTTGTGGTGATCTTTTTACATCTCAAGTAGATATAGTCATAGCCCCAATCTTGAACCATCTTAAGTTGACGCATGAAAGGTCTTACTAAAATGATATCAAAATTGTTCCCTTTTCCAAAATCTACTATTGCAAATGTATGTTCATATTCAATTCCACAAGAAGTCACAATAATTTTCTCTAAGATACTCAGAGGCTTTTCTAGTGTATCCATCTGCAAGTTGCATCTTCATTCTAGTTTTCCTAAACGCTGGTCTACCCCATTTTTCCCAAATGTCTTTTGTGGCTATGACTACTCCAGCCCCACTATCAAGTATAGCCAATGTTTTAACTCCTTTGTATTCCACAGGTAAGGTGGTGTTTCCTTCTTCTCCTTCGCAATATTCCCCCACCTTGTTTATTGGCACAGGTTTAGCGTTTGCACTTTCTTGTTGAGTTTTGTTTGATTGTTCATTTGAGGGTAGATCTTGAAGAGGTATCTTTAATCCCATCTTCCCCAAATTGTTGCCTACTTCATCCCTTACATGTGGTCTAATCTTAAGCAGTTCAGATAGAGTAATGGTGCACTGTATTGGAGCTGATATCAATTCTTGCATACTCTTTGTATCCATCACCTTGGATATGGCTTTCCTCTGAGATGGCACCACTCTAGTCTCTGACTCTGCCTCATGTTCTCTTATGTATGAGGGTAAGGTCTTCAAGGACTCTGGTTTGCTTTCAATTGAAACTTCTGTCCCTACATCTCCATTTAGAGATTGAATGTCTCCCTGATAGACTTCATGCCCTGTATTGACCTCAGTTATGGGTGCAGATTGGAAAGTCACACTTCCATCTTTTGCACTTCTAATTGCTTCCCACAATTCATTTGGCCATGGCTCATCTATCTCTGGGATAGGTGCCATAAATTGTGATCTTGACCTTGCATCATTAGTGGTGTTGGCCACTACTTGATCATCTAGTTGAATTTCTAGGTTGTTGGTTTCTTGTGTTGCAGTCTTTGCTTGCACATCCTTTTGTGATTCTAGCTCAATGTTTCTTTGAGTTAATGTTTCAACAACCTTTGCCTTAGGCATTTCAAATCCAACACTTTTTGGTTTTGTTTATGGAGCTGGAATTGGTGCTTCAGGCTCCATCATTGCCTGTGCAGTTTTTACCGATTCCTTACACATTTTCAACCTCTCAGTCTCTACCTCAGCATGAGGATATTTCATCCCTCGTTGCTCTAGGGTTTGGTTGGGTTTCAATCTAGCTTCATATGCTTCCAGTGTAGCATCTAATGGCTCTAGGACTTTGCCTACCAACACAGATCCTCCGGAAGATGCCTTCGTTGGTTTCTTATCGCTCACCACCCTTTTGTTTTCCCGTTCTTGTTTTAACTGCTTCTTTGTCTCTTGTAATTCTGTTTGTAGTGCAGTTTGATTTGTACTTGTTTTGCTTTAATTATGTCTCTTTTGGCTTTCCAGGATTTTCTCCCAGTCCTCACTGACACACTAGTTGTTTCCCCTTGTTTGGGTTGTTGATCTTTCTCATCATTAGCTTGGTCCTCAACATTTTCTTTTGCTTGGGCTCTAGTCACTACCTTCACAGGAATTTTGGGTTCTGCCTCTGATCCACTTGGATAAGGTAACACTCCCATAACATTCATTGTTGTTTTCCCCTGTTTGTTTGGGTGTTTTGGACAATTAGGAACAACGTGTGTAATGGCACACTCCAAACAATATCCAATTATCTCTACTCGAGAACAATTATTGGCCCAATGATTACCTCCACACTTGTAGCATGGTCCATCATGTTGAGTCACTGGTGGCACAATTGATGGTTGTTCTTGCTTACCCAGAATGGTCTCTGGTCTACGCTCTTGATTGGCTATGAACATCAGAGTGTCCTCATTCAACGAATAGAGTTTTCTCATAGGTTCTTGCCCTAGCCTAGGTTGTGATACCTCAGCTCTTTGTAAAGCCCTTGATACAACCCTATTTTGAAATAATGGATGATTTGGTAATGGCATTTGTTTTTCTTTTGATGTCCAAATAGTATCCCCCTCGTGTAGGTTTGATTATAGTAGCACTCACTCATCTCATGATTGGTCCATTTTTGCTGAATGGCACACCATTTTATTCATTGTGCTATTTGTGCTGCTAGATCATTTAGGTTGGTCATTAATTGAGACATAACCACTTGCCTTGTGTTGGTTTCACCAGATGCTAAAGGAGCATTATCCATAGTGATCTTTGTATCACCAATTTCCTCGCCATAGGCCTTACTATTGTCAACTAGGTATAACGCTTCTCTCGTGACTTGTTCAAAGGAAGTACATCCTTTTAAGTGCAAATCTTTCTTGAGAGTTTCATTTTTCAAACCCTCTATGAAGAGAATTGATAATATTTCATGCTGTGGTAACTCGCGTTCCGGACATCTCTCTATATATTGTTTGATGCGTAGCGATGCTTCCTTCACTCTCATCTTCTTTTTGCTTGAATGCATAGATTTCGGACATTGTGTTATGCTTGATCCCTTATGCTTGATCCCCTTTTAGAGAACACCACAACAAATTCTTGCAACAGTTGTTCAACGTTTGAGAAGGCATTTTTGTCCAACGGTTGGAACCAATTCGATGCTATCCCTTCCAAGGTTAAGCCAAATCCCTGGAACGCTTATACTCGGTTGAAAGTAGTAAGCAGAGATTGGAGTAACCATGTATGTATATCTTTCTAGCTCAATTGGGTTGAGAAGTTTGTACTGTCGTCCATACTTATCTACCATTAGAACTTGCACTCCCTGGTCATCTGTGTATGTGAAGGCATAGAGGTTCTTGTAGTCTGTCAACTCTTCAATGATGGAATTTAAACATCTATAGAAGTTGTTTTGATCCCCAATAGGTAACCTATAAAGGCCATCATAAGTGTAATCTGTTAGAACTCTCGTGGCTTTATTGGTTTTGATGAACCTCACGTTGGGTTTGTTGATTAGAGGATGCTTCTCCTCTAAGTCTCCATCAATTTCCACTTTTGCTCTTTCAAACTCCCACATTTTAGTTGATCGGTTTGGCTTCCAGTGAGCTACATGATCACTTGACAAATATCCATGAGCCATGCCTTGAGGTTTGGCTTGATATGATTGATAAGCCTCATGGTCTTGTCTCAACCCTCTTGTTATAGGTGTTGCAGTATTTCTGGCTGTTTGTGTAGGTGGCTTAGCTCTGAGTTGAGTGGGAAACCCTAATGATGGATGAGTTGTTATGTTTAAGCCTCACTCCATACTCTCAAGATGGTCCTTAATAAGAACACCTTGGCTTAGTGCACACAATCCCTTTTTGCCCCTGGTCAAGTCTCTAAAAAGTCAGGAATTTGTGACTTTTTTGGTCTCTGGAAATTGGTTCTGGGTACCCTAAAAGTTTGGAATTAGGAAACCTAGAAAAATTAGCTCTAGAAATTGGTTATGGGTACCCTAAAAGTCTAGGTGTGTGCTATTGCCCGCAAGCTTTCTTCCTAGCTATACCTGACTCAATTTGGAGCTGCCTATAAAAAACTAGAGCACTTTTAGTGAACTACACTTGAAACAGCACTCAAAACAGTCTCAAGACCAGAACACAGGAACCTTGGCTTGTATCTTGGCCTCCCAAAGGTATTTTTAGCTCAAACTTGAGATTTGGGATGTCCTCAAGTATGTCTACAAACTTATGAAGTCAAATACCCTCACTATGTAGAGGTACACCGATCGCGATCGTTGACCCCATGTCACAGATTTTGAAGATTTTTGCACAGTAGCTAGCCCTTGATGTCTTGATACCAAGTGTCTTTGTATTTTTGAATTTGGAGATGTTTTGACCAATTAAAACCCAAATCTCAGGTGGTTTTGCGGTTATTGGCCTGATTGTGTAACTGGGACTTTGGACCACTTTCTTTTGCTTTTTTGACCTTTCTCCTTTTGGAAAATATGTTGCACTAGATGTCAGCTACCTACTCATAAATTTTCAATCCAAAATGTCTTTGGGGTACACCGATCGCGATCGTAGTTCCAACTCCTTTTTGCATGAAATTTTAGGAGTTGATAGACATAGGTATGATTAGTGGATTCCCAAACCCATTTTGCATTTGGATCACAAAAACTTGAATTTTCTCAAAATTTTGGTCTGAAGGATCAGTGATCAGTGTTTGCCCTACTTGACAACTGTCTTTTGGTTTTTTGACCCTGGTTCTTTTGAAAAAGTTGTTTATCTAGTTATCAGCTACCTGTTCACCAAGTCTCAACTCAAAATGTCACTATGGTACACCGATCGCGATCGTAGTACCAGCTCCTTTTCAGGTGAAACTTATGGATATGGTAGACAATGATGTGTACAGTCTACTCCCCAAATCTTTTTGAATTAGGACAAGAAAAAGTCAAGTTTTCACCAGATCTTGGTCTACTGCAGTGGTTTTCTGACTGTCTGCTATTTTTGGCTATTTTGGTCACTTTTTTGAATTTTGAAAACTCCTGGTATCTTATATAACCTAGGTGTATGTGTGGGTCAAATCTGCGTCAGATCTGGGACTGAGGTACAACGATCGCGATCGTAGTTTGGAGCCCAAATTGGATGAAACTTCACCAACTTGTTCACTAGGCTATTTTAAGACTACCTGCCAAACACTTTTGTATTTGGACTCAAAAAAGTCAAGATTTTACAGTTTCTTGGTCTGAAGTGCCTGATTTTCCAATTTTATCAGGTTTGCTTGATTTTGATGTTTGATTTTGGATTTGAGAGATACCTAAGCTTGTCCTATGCACAGGCTATCCCTTTGCATGGTTTCCTCCCAGTTTTGATGTGTTTTGGTCTACTGAAAGTCAATTTCTATTCCAGTTTAGTAGTTTTTGACTTGGATCTGTATTCAGTGGTTTTGACCAGTTTTTTGTGGTTTTTGACCCTAGGTCCTTTAGAATTTTATGTTTGTATACCCTTGAAGAGTCTACTCATCAAATCTGGTATAAATCTGAGGTCTAGGTACACCGATCACGATCGTAGTTTTGAGCCCAAATTCAACCAAATTTGGCATGCTTGTAGACACTGATGTTTTAAGGCTATCCCCCAAGTCTTTTTGCATTTGGATCACCAAAAGTCAAGATTTTACAGTTTCTGGGTTTGTCAGGCTAGTTTTACGCAAGTGGCCTGATTTCCTTGATTTGTGATGTTTTTGGGTGTCGTTGCTTTAGACAAACTTGTTTAGAATCTTATCAGGAAGGCACATGTCAAATCTTGTATAATTCTGACACTGAGGTACACCGATCGCGATCGTAGTACCAGAGCCAATTCTGATGAAATTTTACAGGCTCTCTCTGACAAGTATTTCCCAGTGTTTGATGCTACCACTTTGTGATTTGAATCAATTTCAGCTCTGTTTGGTCAGATTTTCTAATTTCAGAGTCTTATGGCCCTTTTGCCAAAGTTATGGTTTTCTGGTGTTTTTGACTCTAACTTTTTGCCCCAAATCTGATTGGAATGTGATTTACTTATCCTACTCCTAAGTACAGAAATGAAAGAACATAAGAAAATGAATCAAACAAAATAAACAAGATAAAAAACGGATGATGGATCAATATTCAATCAATAGAGAGAAATTTGAAGAGAAAAAATGCTTAAAGCAACCTCACTCAGAACTCCCTATATCTCTCAAGAGTAGATCTAGACAGTCTACCGACCCTACATTCCACTAAGCACTAAACCCCTGTCTAGATGCTTCACTGAAATATAAATGGAATGAAAGTTATCTTTTGGAACAATAAGAAAACTCTGAATACACACTCGGTTACTCATCACCTAAGATTCATTCCCTGGCAGCGGCGCCAATGTTTGCGGGTTGCCGCGACGGACGTCCATAGCATAGCTCTCAAGCGTCAACATAAAATTATCGATATAGGGGAAGTGACTCGGATGAGGCATGGAAACTCACTAGGATGTCAACCCTAATGAAGTGAACTCCAAGAGATGCAACTACTAACTCTACAAGCAAATCAATTGCACTAAAGCCAAGTAATCTGCGTATGTCCTTCTACATAGCTCTACAGTCATCACGCCCGTTCACCATGCAAATCATATCGGGATCGCACGAAACTTGAAGGGAAGCTACAGGGGACTATCAGGAACATATCCTATCACTGTCACAGCATTATGGGGAGGTACATGGATAGCGATAGTTCGTCCCAAACCACGCAAAAACAGTAAACGGATGACCCTAAAGGGTCGTTTTTAGTTCCCTAAAGCCTCTCCTAGGGTCAAAACAACATAAAATACGCATATAAACACTCAAAACAACAATTTAATGCCTAAACGGATGCATTTGAAACCTTCACCTAATCTTGAATGCTTACACTTGAATGAAAGAGCAGAGTAAGAGGATGTAAGACCGCGGGGGACCGGACCATGCAACTCTCCACCCAACCGTGCCATATATAGACTCCTAGCCCCTAAATATAGCGCCCCTTGACCGCATGTCCATCCTGGCCATTGGACGTGCCCTTGGCCTGACATTACTCCCCCCTTGGAGAAGCGTTTTCGTCCTCGAAAACACAAGTAGTAGTATCTTCATAAGAACACTGATGTTTTGCTTATTGGCATCCTCTATACGGGCCAATTGTCCATATGACCGATACCTGGTGCAGTGAGGAGGTTCAATGAAACCAAGAGCAACATCTTGATTTTCAACATTGTTGTCATTTTGCAACCACCCGCATCTAAATGGTAACTCATGATAACTCATGTGAGTATCTTGAAAAGCTCATAGCTACTCAAAGATAGAATAGGGAGTGTCCTCATGTCAGACTTCTGAACCTTTTGGAACACACAGAACCACATGTTCACCCCTAACAAAGGTTGCATGTCAACATACTCTGTCAGCACACCTACTAAGTCCTTGACTTATGAAACTGTCGGTATCCAACCCCACCACAACAGGTGTTCAAAGTTGAAAACCTAACCGAAGCAAATTCTAGAATAAGGAGAGAATCACCTATTCAGAATGCATTGTGCTAACGTATGCTCTTAGTAGATCCTTTAGCACGGTTACTAACTTATGCGCTTAGCATATCCTTTAGTACTAAATAGAATACTTGTAAGCTGCCCATCCAACGTGGAATGAATAACAGCAGTAAGAGTGAGGTACTTTCCCCAACCACTTAGAGACAGTCTTCCACGACTGACGACAAACTATGACTCAACCATTGAGTATCCATCCATATACTCGATATGGAATGGAGACAACCAACTAGGTTGAATGTAGATTTGGAGGTTTCAGCAACCAATCACTAACATCCATACTCAGCCATCACCTTGTATGGCAGGGTGTAAACTCATACAAAATCTGCAAGAGAGATTGCACTAGCAATGAAAAAGGGTGGAGAAAGAATACAATCCATGGATTTGCATGCTGCTCCAAATAAATTTGTGTTAAACACTAGGGCCCATAACACCTAGTGTGCATGCATTTAACACAAACATATCCAAACCGCAATTCCATGAGGAGACTTTCCACGATACTTACGTGAAAATCTTGCAACAAAGTTGGACCATAATAGAATGTGACAACCCGGTCACACCTAGGAACCAACCATGAGACCTTCTCATGAACGTAGCATACTTTGCAGCAAAAGTTGGACCATAATAGAACGTGACAACCCGGTCACACCTAGGAACCAACCATGAGACATTCTCATGAACGTAGCATACTTTGCTATATGTAGAAACGGCCTTCCGTTAAGATGGTTTCACAGCACTTGTAATCACAACAAGTCTGTACTTAGTACCCGACAATTTTTGGCCACTGAAATTGTTCCTGATACTGTGTGCGTCAATTGGTCTAATGAACGGATGCAACCAGCACCTAGGGACTTCGTCGCGACACATCATTTCGAATTGGGTGCCAGTGTCAGTCCCAGAGACTCATATTCTCCACATGTGGAATATGTCTCAAGTAAGGATGCCAGGAAAAGTGACATCCATCAAGTACGAGCTGTACTTGTGTGTGGAGGTAACTACGAACACTCTGCGATGCGAGTGAGAGGGACCCTCATTATCATGTCCACACTGGCTAAACCAAGCTCCTTGAGTTCCTAGACCATGTTGTATCCCATGTGACAACATGTGCCAAATCGAACCCTACAAGTAGGTTCGTAACAGCAGAAGGCAAAAAGGTAGATTGGACACTTGGCCCAAAATACTTTGTGCCGACATGCCCTTGGCATGGCTCTGTAACATTCAAGCGTACTTATACGTCTTGAAAAACCAAGTAAAGCATACTGAAAAAGGAATAACACCAAATCAATAGATGCGCACCTGGAGATTTGAACGGAATGTTCACTTACCCGTATTCAAACAGAGAGGAGCACGTCTCCTACCTGGAAAAAAAAGAAAAAACAGTATTGCACTGGAAACCATGGGTGTTGCCCTCGCAATCCAACCCCTTTGGTTAACATCTACATAGTCAAACCCCTTGGTCAGACCCTCTGTAAAAACTGTACAACTAGCTGGTAACGGTTATCAACATAGTCAACCGTATAGAATCTACGTTGTCAAACCACTTGGTAAGACCCTGTGTAGAAATTGCTCAACTAGTAGGTAACGGTTATCAACATAGTCAACCGTATACATATTGATTGGAATCAATCAAAAGTTGAATTTGTCCACTACCGCGTGGTAGATTGCGAAATTCGTTCCTTGAAAGGCTAACTGGGAGAGATCAAACTGTGATCCTCAATGCCTATGGGATGATGTAGTAGTCACCCACAGGGTCGTACCCCAAAACAATATGTCCATAGACACTCCGTAGTGCTATAGAGAGAACAGGGAATCCACACAAGTGGACTGCCTAGCTCTGGTGGACAGCCATGCTGTCACAACTGATTGTTGCATCTATACTTCCTTGTATAGATCAGCTGCTATGAGTTGAAGATTTATCAAAAACTCAACTTGAGGGTCGCAGTGAAATCATGTAGTGCAAAAATGACACTGTAAACATCCTGAATGACAAGACCCTTGCTTGTCCATTAATGCCGATGTATACTTCCCTGGGTAGATCTGTTCACTCTTGAAAACAAGCACCCAAAGAATGCCAATAGTTGGGTCTTACCCTTGGCCTGACAATGGCTCTTAGCATGTGTGCCTCATAGCCCTTGTGCAAATTAGTGTTCAATGGACAAACCGATGAAGACTAATTTGAGTAGCATCGTAGCCATGTGCTAGCTGAGAGTTAGAGCACCTTGGCTCAGGCTGACTCACGAGCAAAACACGTATCAAAAGCTTCGTAGAAGATTTTCATTAGCTATGCCGTGCATACATAATCTTAAGCCCTTGGAAAAAGTGATGGCCTCAAACGTGAGAGCCCAAACCATAAGTGCCTTGCACAATCTAAACTGGTAGGAATTCTGTGAGGTGATATTCCCTATTTTGCCAGTTTTTTCAAACTCGTGTGCCACGGCCCTTGATGACAAGTCATTGGGCAGTTCCTTGGCACAAGGGAGAAGCCTTGCTTCATGTAAAATCGTCAAAGCACTTTGCTTTGCACAAAGCAGTAGTTTTCCAATCAAAGGTGTAAACATGGAAAAATAAAAAGAACATAAAACTGGCTAACCCGGTCGTTGCTGTAACCAGTTGGCCCGAGATTCCGTGGAAGAAACAAAAACTCACGTAAAAATGGCTCATAGCCATATCTGCTACACGGGTGGGAGCTGTCGTATGTACATATATGTCCCTTGTATCATATACGCCCTTCTGTCACGTAATAAAATAACCTGCAAGAATATTGTCAAATCCTTCCCAAGTTTGTATGCTCATAGCATATGCCGAACATGGGGAATCTCAATGCAAGATGCGTAAATTGAAGCTGTGCTTCACATAAATTGAAGCCTTGTTGATAGCCAATTGATGTTGCTGGTGAGATACAGATAGCATGACGGAAAGAATCGACCTTGTCGAGCGATTACAACTGAAATTAGCCATGCCTATCTCCTTGAGATACTGAAAAATTGGCCCTTGGCCTTGCCTTTGAAGCAAAATGTAACCTTTGACGAGCGTGATCTATCAAGGTACTTAGGAGAAGCCATGCTTCAGATAACTATGTCCGGTACATTGCCAATAAATGCTATTGACGACAGATGTCCAATTGTACCTTTTATTGAAAAGTAGAAAAATACTTATATGCATACCTGCGTAACTTGATTACGGAAAGCAAAGAGACTCCTATCTGTTTTGCAGGTTGTGATAAATGGTCGGCCATGCCGAGCACTTTGTCCTGATGTGCCAATGAAAGATAGGCGAGAAAGAAATTTGCATGACAAACTATAGGCCTTGCCTACACTTTCCGTACTGTAACTAGAAGTCGTCCTATGCACCCCCATGAAATGGTCATACCATACAATTGTAAAAATTTCCCCAATGAATATGCTCCTAGCATACTCCAAATGCTAGCAGGACAAAAATGAAAGCCTTGCTTCGGACATTTCCCTTGTAAGTATATACATGCCATGCATGATAAAAAGTCGCAAGGGTTAACTCTAGAGTGGTGTACTCAACACCACAGTGGTGTATGCACTTAATGAGCCTTGCTCAATGATCAGAACAACAGGTTGAAGACCAAGTGAGCCGTGTTTGAGCATACATTTAACACTGAGAATGAATCAAACAAGAAAAGTGCAACAAATCATTGTACCTTGCCTTTGAAGGTCAGCGACGAATATTATTTATGTCGTCATCATCGTAGCTTCTTGAACGCAGGAGCTACATCACCATTGATGCTTCGGCAACTCGAAAAAACCATAGAAATTCCTAGAAAACACGACCTTGCCGTGCATGATACTGACTTGCATGTCCTTACATGCCACAATGATGGCGATCGTGCTTACCCTTGTAAGTCGTATTGGCCACATGGCTAGTGCTTTACTCAAGCTGCTGCCAGTCTGCCTTCTGAAATTCTGCAACCCGAATGACCTTCCTTCTCCAACTGAGTATTGTAGATATCGTGTTGCTCACCTTGCATGCTTTGACAAGCCGATGTCTTGTCAAAATTGTGGCTGGTGTGTCAAATCCATGGTAATGATGTCCGAAGAACCAGAAAATTTGCTGAAGGGAGGATCGTGCAATATGAAGCCCCTCCTCCTAACAGCTCGAAAATAGTTAAGCTTGGCTTTGCTGTGGGTGAACGGCCTCTTCAACACTTAAGTCCTTGGCCCTTGGCCAAGTGTGAAGGTCAACCAAATTAAGCCAGCAATGGCAGCGGCCGCCTGCGCAGGAAAAAAAACAGAGAAGACAGCGCGCCATGCCGACTTTGTCTACTGACGATGCTGCAACGGGATGTGTTCCCCATGAGGAGGCGCTCTCGTTGAACCCAGCCATGCAGGCTTTTTTGCAAATCGACACCCTGCCCTGTTTTGTGCAAGGGACCGTTCTCGCGATGGTTGGAGCCCCTATTCGGTGCAGAACGTAGGGACCTTGCCCACGCCATGGTAGCCTAGCTCCAAGCAGATCGAGAGAGAGAGACCCTTAAAGAGACAGAGAGACCAATATGAGAACAAGGGAAAGTCTGACACGCAAGAAGAAAGCCCCTTCTTCTTCCCTCCTCCATGGCCTTCCCCTCCCCTAGCTCTGATACCAATGTAAGACCGCGGGGGACTAGTCCATGCAACTCTCCACCCAACCGTGCCATATATAGACTCCTAGCCCCTAAATATAGCGCCCCTTGACCGCATGTCCGTCCTGGCCCTTGGCCATGCCCTTGGCCTGACAGAGGAACACAATGCAAGAAACAAAACTGAATTTGGATTACCGTAGCCACAAAAGCGAGATTACAAGTTGGAGCAAAGAGGTAGCTCTCTGTGCATAACGCAATAGTCACTTATCTTCAAAACATAATCCCCCTTTCACACTAACCTTAGTGTATTATATACCTAGGGATTTCTAAAGTGGCCGACGGCCAACTTCTCATGGACCTTTACATACATCCTTGGAAAAATTACATCTTTGACATAGACTTGACATAGACGATTGACATTAGGCTTTTACAGGGTTTGATGTATTAAACATCGGAAAAATAATGTGACCACATCAAAACTTTGGCCGGCTGATCCAACGGGCGTCTTGGCTAGGTGGGCACTTGTATGTTGTTATCACCTCGAAACAATTTTTATGAGACTACTTTGAGAACATAGAGGGTGAACTTAATTAGCAATAGCAATATAACCATTTAAATTAATTAACTTGGCATGAACAATACTTTTGCAAGAGAGAGAATTAGAGAACATGACAACACTTGACCGGATTTATGTGGAGCCTGTCCCCCCTCCAATAGGCTTTTGTATTAGATTTTCCCATAAAGAGAGACGATACAATACAATCTTTGGGTTCCTTGAGACCCAGGTGATGCAATGAAGATGGAAAACTTCATGCATCACAAGCATAACATAACCTTTGTAAAAGCATTAACCATCCCTAGCCTCAGTCCCAAGGCCTCAAACACCTTCGAAGGTGGAGAGAGCTAGCGGGGAATGAGGGTAGGGAAGAGGAAGAAGAAGTAACATACAAGAAAGAGATAGTTCTACACTTATCATCACTCTTCTTGCATATCATAGAAAAATAGCATATTAATGATGATGATGAAGATGGAAATCTTAAGCATTGAAGCATGGCTCTTGGTTGGATTTGCATTCCATAGCCAAGAGTGTTGGTGTAGGCACAATGAGAGAGAGAGAGAGAGAGAGAGAGAGAGAGAGAGAGAGAGAGAGAGAGAGAGAGAGAGAGAGAGTTCATGTCGCAAGCTAGTCCCCTCCTTGCTTGGGTCGACCCCCTCTTTCAGCTCATGCATGAAGCTCATTGGCTCTCTCAAGCCTAGCCAATCATAAGCCTTGGTCAAGTCAAGCAGTAGAGGTAGTCTTTGGACAAGTGTCCTCCTTTCCCCTTTGAGAGAGAGCACTTGATAAATGCCTAATCAATTAATTTAATTATTTAAATTATCATTGGTCCTTTCTAGGGCTCAACCAATAGTCTTTAGGTACACTATGGGGGCAGCTTAGCTATGGGCTTGACATGTGTCCCTTTTGCCTCTTGTGCAAGGGGTTCCCTTTGGGAGAAAGGGGAGTCATTCAACCTCATCCCCTACATGTTTGGCTCGCCCCCTCCTTTGTAGGCATGCATGGTAACTTTCAAGGCCCCAAGCAACTTGCCCCCCTACATGCCTAAGCACCTCAAGCACCTTAGTCATCAAGCATGGGGTTAGCAAGTGCATGGCCTCTCTCTCTCTCTCTCTCTCTCTCTCTCTCTCTCTCTCTCTCTCTCTCTCTCTCTCTCATGCCCCTCGCCTCAAGGGCTTGCCCCCCCCTTGTAGGGATTGGATTTGACTTCAAGCACATGCCTACCTTCAAGCATGCACCTTAATTATCAAGCACCTCAAGCATAGGCCTAGCTTTAACCTAAGGTCTAAGGACTTTTACACCAACCATTGGAGGCCTTTAATTAATCTAACCCTAAGGTCTTCTAAGCTCCATTATGCAAGAATTGTTCTTCAGTAGACCAACTCCTTGTGAGCCCTTGCTAAGATGGAACCATCTCCTTTTGGCTCTATGTTGAGATTGGCCTAAAAATTCATACTATGTTCTAGCTCATGTTTCCCTTTTATTTCCCCGTATTAAAAGATCGGTTTAACATGAGAAAATCATTTGGGTAAAGCTAGATATTAGATTTGATGACATTACCTCTCCCTTGAAACCATAGTCGTCCTCGGCTATGAGGTAGAGAAGATAAAGTCTTGGTCATTAGTCCATTTTTCATGGCGGGTAGAGGATCCCTTTTTACCCAATGACATCATTCCAAAATGGATGACTAATCCATTTGGGACTTGGGAGACTTAGTTGTCGCAAGCATGTCTACTCTTGAGTCAATTTCATTTTCCCAAGTAGAGTGACAAATTCTACTTGGTGTTTGAGAGACGTCGTCATCACAAACATGATGTAAGCATGCATACTACTTAAATTTGTGCACAAGAAGAAGAGAATTAGTTTTATAAGACAAAAACATTGATCATTTAAAAGAAACATGTACATTTGTTTACTCTAATGTAGCATTGTAAGCATTGACAAGGTTCACTGTACTATCCTTAAGTTCTACTCCTTGCATCCATCTAGCATCTTCAAAAGGATAATTTTTGAACTTAATAAGATATCGTCGGTGATAATCTTACCATGCCGTAGCACCTTATCTTCATGTCAAAGGATATCTTCGAGTTGTAGCAGCTCTTCTTGGTCTTCAATTTTTGGGGGGTCTTCAATAATTGGTTCTCTTCGTGGCTCTCCTTTGTAGGGCTTAAGTAGTCTCACATGAAAAGCATTGTGTATGAGCCAATGGTTGGGCAACTTGAGCTGATAAGCCATGTCATTGATTGGCTTCAAGATTTGAAAAGGACCATAGTATCTTTTTTCTAGTTTAGCATAATACTTTTGGTGGCCCGTAGTATTTTTGCCAATTGTTTTCCTTAATCGAGCCTTGGGAAACTTGAGTAAGACTCGGTCATTTTTTTTGAACGTAAGGCTCTTCTGTGCTTATCAGTAGCAGATTTTTTCCTTTATTGAGAGATGGATATAGCCTCCTTAATCTTTTGGAAAGATTCTTGTAGGTCACGACTATACTCATCGGCAATGAAGATCTTCCCATGTACTTTAAGTAGCAAGGGACTTTTAGGCCTTCCCTCTATGATCTCAAAAGGTGCCTTTCCCATAGTAGTATGGACATTATTATTGTAAGCATACTCTACAAGGGGTAAGTACTTCTCCCATTGTGAGCGTTGATCGACTTCTGTAACATAAGTCTTTAGTAGATCGAGAATTGTAAGATTGTCTATCTCACTTTGGCCATCCGTATGGGGTGATAGGCCAAAGAGAAATTCAATCTTGTACTTAGATTTTCAAAGAGACCTTTGCAGAAATCACTGGTCATTCTAGGATCTCTATTTGACACGATGGATGTTGGTAATCCATGGTGTTTGAAAATCTGGGATATGAAGAGGGTTGCCATTTGGTGTGCCTTGATAGTATTTTTGACAGGAATAAAGTGTGCTTGCTTGCCAAACATGTCTACTGTTGTCCATATATCCCGTATTCCCAGGGATAGACTTGGGTAATCCAAAGATAAAATCCATGGATATACTCTCACATGGTGAATTAGAGATCATTGGAAATGGCTGGAGTAATCCAGGTTGCTTCCCTCTATCATACTTGGTCTTTTGGCATACCACACATTTTGAAACATACTCTTGTATGCCTATTTTCATGGTAGGCCAATAGAAGTACGTCTCTACTCCTCGAAGAGTAGGTTGAATGCCTCTATGCCCCCCGCATAGGGAGAAGCATGGGATTCATACATGATTTTCTCACGAAGGGAGTAGGTAGCACATAGCCTATTGCCATGGAGAAGATAACCATCCTGCAAGGTGAATGGTTCTTCTTTCTTCCCCAAGGCAAGGACTCACATTATGTCTTAAAGTCAGGGTCAGTAGCATACTCATCTACCATAGTAGATAGATCATTGTGAGTTGCTATAGACACCACATTGACTCTTGGTCATCGTGAAAGTGCATCTGCCACTTGATTATGTTTACTAGCAATGTGAGCAATATGAAAATAAAATTGCAAAAGAAAATTTGCCTACCTCATTTGTTTGTTGGAGAGCTTGGTTTGCGCCATGAAGTACTTGAGACTTTGGTGATCCGTTCGCAAAATAAATGGAGTCCCCAGTCGATAGTGCTTCCATGTGTCTAGGGCATGTAGAACATCTAAAAGCTCTTTTTCGTATATGCCCAACACTTGTTCATTAGCATTGAGCCTTCGGCTCTCATATGCTATGGCATGCCCTTCTTGAAGCAATATTGCTCCAAGGAAATCACCACAAGCATCACATTGGACCTCAAATGGTTTTGAGAGACTTGGAAGCATAAGAACTAGTTGGAAGGTAAGCTTCTCTTTGAGCTTGTCAAAATCATTTTGCACTGAAGTAGTCCATGAGTACTTAACGTTCTTCTTTGTTAAGTCATGTAATGGTCCTGTTATTTGAGAGAATTTTTCTATGAAGCGTCTATAATATGCACACATACCAATAAAGTTTTTATAATATGACCTAAGTATTGATTCTCTTGAAGGAAAATTTCACTCTTCTTTTGATTGATAAAATTCTTGTTCTCCCTCGAAGCTTAAAAAATCACCTGGAGGTGTTGCTTGTGCTTCTCAAGGACTTGGAGTAGATGATGATATCATCACCTACTGAATTTGCGGTAGGGTCTAAAGATTTTTTCCATGAAATGATTGAACGTGGCTGGAGCATTTGTCAAACCCAAAAGGCATGACAAGACATTCATAAAGACCAAACATTGTGTGGAACGTGGTCTTTAGGATATCTTCATTCACTATCCTTATTGAATGATAGCCACTTTTAAGGTCAATCCTACTGAAGTAGGTCGAACCTTGTAGCTTATCAGACAAAGCTTCTATCCATGGTACGGGAACTCTGTTTTTTATAGTGATGGTTGAGCGCTCGATAGTCCACACACATGCAATATGTACCATCTTTCTTTTTCACTAAAAGGATTGGAGAACAAAAGAAAGAGGATCTAGGCCTCACGATCCCTTTGTCTATCAATTCTTATACCTACCTCATGACCTCTTCTTGTTGAGCTTGGAAAACTCGATAAGGAGGTTTGTTAGGTGGTGAGCTTCCTAGTAGGAGCTCAATTCAATGGTCATCATCCCCTCATTTTGGAGGTAAGTCCATAGGGATATCATTGATAAAAACATCTTGGAATCCATTTAGAAAATTAGACAAGTATAACTCTTCTTGATTCCTACCATCGTCATATGAAAAAATATTAGGACCTTATATAGATTGTTCGAGAAAAATCATGTACGCAAAAATTGAGCTTTTCGGTGATTTGTCAAAAGCATGAGAATTTACAAGGGGTATGGTACGACTAGGCTCATTAGCATCTATGTACATGTTCTTTTCCCTATACTTGAAATACAAGGGGTATCGTACGACTAGGCTCATTAGCATCTATGTACATGTTCTTTTCCATGTTCTTTTAGGGAACTTTACATTAACATGCATATAATCAAACCATGGTGCCCCTAGGATGACATCTTCATGCTTGAGAGGAGAGCTGAAGAAATCATCTTTGTCAACATAGACTTGGACATGAAGCCTCATATTCCCAATCAAGGGAGTAACTGCGCCTTCTTGCCCCTTGAAGGCTCCATCGGCTAGAACAACATCTCCCATCTCATGAGCTTGAATGCCTAACTTGGTGGCCAACTCCGTGGATATGAAATTGTGAGTAGAGCTGGGGTCAAACAGGATGAAGGCATCATGCTCCCTCACCTTTCCCCAAGCATAGGAGAGAGGCGATCCTTTGTAATGAGCATCCTCTTTTGGAGCTTCAATCATAGAAGCTCTAGGAGTCTCATTGCGGGTATTTCTTTTGGGACAAGAACGGTAGCCATGTCCTTGCTCCCCACACTTGGAAGCATTTGTGGTCCTTATGAAAAGCTTCTAGCTCTTCAGGAGAGAGTTTATTTTTACCTTTGTAAACTCCCTTCTCCTTGGACCCGATTGTTGTTGTTGTTGGTGGAATTGACTTGGGAGGAGTTTTGGGCATTGTTCTTCCCCTTTGCATCATTTTGATCTTTGGATTCCATGGTTTTGGCATTCCTTTTAGCCTCTTTTAGAATGATTCGAGCCTCTCTGCATGTTCCCAGCGTGGACTTTTGACAACTAAGCTGCCCCCCACATTTTGTCGCATCTCTCTCTCTCTCTCTCTCTCTCTCTCTCTCTCTCTCTCTCTCTCTCTCTCTCTCTCTCTCTCTCTCTCTCTCTCTCTCTCTCTCTCTCTCTCTCTCTCTCTCTCTCTCTCTCGCAGCAGGTTGCAGCGAAAACTTGGCATGCATCCACTCTTTCTCTCTATCTCCTTCCTCCAAGCTGCACAATGCAACCTCCCTCTCTCTCTCTCTCTCTCTCTCTCTCTCTCTCTCTCTCTCTCTCTCTCTCTCTCTCTCTCTCTCTCTCTCTCTCTCTCTCTCTCTCTCTCTCTCTCCGTTTCCGCCCTTCAACCTCTGCGGTGATGGCTCTCTCTCTCGGGATAGTTCCCTACGAGGTTAAAGCCCTCTTCTTCTTCTTATTCTCTCTCTCTCTCTCTCTCTCTCTCTCTCTCTCTCTCTCTCTCTCTCTCTCCGGTCAGACTACTAACCAAGGAGGAAATTGATGAGATTCGCCAACGACCGATGCTAGATCTCCTGTGATTCAGCTATCCCAACAAGCCACCCATTTTTTGCTTGGTCTTTTGCTTGGTTCACATCGATCAACTTAGGACCCCATAGTATATATCTTTGTTTTGTATTGTTGTTAGGTTATTTTGTTACTCTGACTTTGTATCAGATCCACCACTTTGTAACTTTCGGGTCTCATAGGTCATTATGGCCTTTTGAAGACGTTAATATAACATTTCATTTCTCTCTCTCCTTCCTGCAAGAGAGGAGCTGCGCTGTGCAACTTCTCTCTCCCTCCGACCTATGCGGTGGCTAGCTGCCAACCCTTCTTCCGTCGACCTGTGCGATGGCTCTCTCTCTCTCTCTCTCTCTCTCTCTCTCTCTCTCTCTCTCTCTCTCTCTCTCTCTCTCTCTCTCTCTCTCTCTCTCTCTCCTTCTCCTTCCTGCGAGCTGCGCTGTGCAACACCTTCGTTTCGACAACGCTGTTGCATTTTATAAGCTTAATTAAGGTTTTAGTTTGCCTTCGTTTTGACAATAACGAAGTTTCTGAGATGAAGCTCTATATTGTTTTCAGCTTTCCAAATTCCTATGGAGCCAAGTGGTGCCAGCATAGGTAGAGAGAGAGAGAGAGAGAGAGAGAGAGAGAGAGAGAGAGAGAGAGAGAGAGAGAGAGAGAGAGAGAGAGAGATTAATCATTTCTTTTTTGATCCTTGGAGATTTTGAATTTCTTTCCATGGAAGATTTGTCAGCGGGCGTAGTAGCCTTGCCTTCTCGGGCTGCAGTTTTCCTCCTTGCGAAGTGAGCAAAGCTTCCCTGCCTCGAGATGCAGGTGCTTGCGCTCCCATGAAAGGGTAGAAAGAAAGCCTTCGTACCTTCCCTTGCTTGCTCGCATGTGGATTGCCGCAGAAGATGCAAAATTTGCAGGCTGCTCTCTCTCTCTCTCTCTCTCTCACACACACACACACACACACACACACACACACACACACACACACACACACACACACACACACACACACACACACACACACACACACACACACACACACACACACAACCAGCTCCTCTCCACCCCCTTCTTGCCATTGAGCACCTTCCCCTGCTTGCTTGTAGGTGGACTGCCTTAGAAGGCGAAAAATTTGCAAGTTTCGGCCGAGGTAGAGAGGCAACAAATGTTATTGATGTTGAGGGCACGCAGTACAAAGCCCACCATACATGGATTGGGATTCCGTTCTGGATGCATCAAAGGGCTTGGGTTTGAGAAAGACTTCACTCGGACTAGGCAGGATGTGCCGACACTGCTGCCATTCCGAGGTGATGCAGCTCTATATGGAAACAATTCTCGAAAGTTGTTCAATCTCGCAGTCGACTCCCACACACACAACTAGCTCCTTCGCATCCCCTTCTCAGAGCCCACATGGGTGCCAGTTTCTTGCTGTTGGCTATCAACACTTGGCTTTTCTGGCATCCTCAACAAGCGAGGTAGTGCTATTGAGGTATAGCAGTTGGACAGTTACACAATTAGTGTTCATTAATTCTTTTTTAATTCTTACCATCAGATCTCTCATTTATAGCAAAAACGACGATGGTTTGTTGCCGCAAAGTCGCAACACGATGAGAAGGCGGGTATGGTGTATTAGTGCGATGCAACCACCCGGAGCCATTCCCCAACCTAGCCACCATAAAATAGTACCATTATTATACTTTGTATTGTATGATACAACACAGCTAGAGCTACAGACATGGTTGGGGTTCTATGTCCCCCATTATGTTTTAGTCTCTTGTGTATTTTAAATAATTCAGAGTGCCTTCATTATTGTATTGGAATGTCATCCATGCTTCTACAAGAAATTGAGAAAGTGTTTGACCATTTTGGAGTTTCTGTTTGGGTTGTGTGTGTGTGTGTGTGTGTGTGAGAGAGAGAGAGAGAGAGAGAGAGAGATTATATTCTAGGTATAGTGAGTAGGTAACAGGTTATGTGAGGGTCGTAGCCAAAACAATTCCATGCTTTAAATTCTCAAAATTTCCAGGAGCTATTGGGGCTTCATTCAACTTGATGGGTGTTTATCTTTGATTGTCATTTTGTATCTCATTAAGTACAAATATTTCGCGTATGGCCTCAATTTACACTTTGACTCATCCGATTGTTTTTTTTGGGGTGCAAAAGCAAGATCCAACTTTGAATGAGGGTTTATGTAGATAGTGTTGGCAATCTCTCTTGCATCCGGCGCCTTTAGTGGTGTGCATTGGACACGGCGAGAGAGTGAGTCCGGTACCTTTAGGGAAGTGCATTGTGCAGAGAGAGAGAGAGAGAGAGAGAGAGAGAGAGAGAGAGAGAGAGAGAGAGAGTTGCTCCATGGCCACATGTCTAGGTTTCCTTGCATGTGCTTGAGAGAGAGAGAGAGAGAGAGAGAGAGAGAGAGAGAGAGAGAGAGAGTTGCTCAATGGCCACATGTCTAGATTTCCTTGCATGTGCTTGGGAGACGTGAGAGAGAGTTGCACGCAATGGTAACTGTGCGGATTGCCAAGTTGTAGAAGGCGGGCCATCCCCAACGGTCAATCGAGGGAGAGAGTCTGAATTTTAAACTAAACTAGATTTGCAAGTGGTGACAACTATCACTCATCTCCTCTCACTCTTCTGACGACACACACACACACACATGACACTTAGAGCTCGGTTGGCTTGCAACGAAGGTGCACAAGCAGAATTGATGTGTGTGTGTGTGTGTGTGTGTGTGTGTGTGTGATGAGAGAGAGAAAAAGGTCCGTGTTGGGGGTTTTTGTGTTTTTTTGTTTCGGGGTGGGGTGGGGGGTTATGAAATGTATGGTGGGGGGATGGAGACAACACAGAGAAATCCAACTAGACAAGGTCGACACGCAGGGACAGGCTACCAATCTGGAGAGATCCCATGAGGGGAGTGAGAGAAAATCCAAGGAAATGGGGAGGCAAGGGGCCTGGGCGGGATCCTGAGGAGGCGGGAGAAAATGAGAGGCAGGGCTTGGGCGGGATCCTGAGGAGGCGTCCAAGTTGAGAGGATTCATGTTGAGCAAGACGAACATGCCAGTGCAGGGAACATGATAGCTGCAGGCGATTATATGGGAGGATTGGAATTTTGTTGTTGTATGTGGGCTACTGTAGGAAGCAATGATCTCTCTCTCTCTCTCTCTCTCTCTCTCTCTCTCTCTCTCTCTCTCTCTCTGTGTGCCGATACATCTCTGTGTCGAGAGGCTGGACTGGCGTCAGCAGGAGTTGGAAGTGGGGCATAGATTTTTTGTGCAGCAATGCATGAGGAGAAGCAATTTTTTTATTGTTGTGGTCGACGTTAGTGCGCTGCCGTATTCCCAACTGCGATCACGGTGTTCCTTGACTTGCATCGCTGGAGAAAAAAGCACGGAGGGCTGCACAAGAAGGGCAGGAGGTGGAGCGTGTGTCCAAGATGTAAGGAGCCGTGTTCTCTCTCTCTCTCTCTCTCTCTCTCTCTCTCTCTCTCTCTCTCTCTCTTCCTGTCGCAATGATATCAACAGGGAAGGTTTGGGAGCGATGGACACAAGGTGCATACACTTGCACCTTGAAGGCATGTGGCATTACACAATATTTTTTGTGTAGCAATGCATGAGGAGAAACAATTTTTTTATTGTTGTGGTCGACATTAGTGCGCTACTCTATTCCCATCTGCAATCACGGTGTTCCTCGACTTGCATCGCTGGAGAAAAAAGCACGGAGGAGCATACACTTGCACCTTGAAGGCATGTGGCATTACACAAGATGCCAGTGGTGGTGAGGGCCACATTAGCACCACTAGAGGTGCCGCCGCCGAAGGCGACGCCGTTGTACATGGTTCAAAAAGTATCTGTAGGTTATTGGTGATAGTGTTGATCGTGTGTGTGTCGTTTTAAGAGCGAGAGAGACCCGCCGGTAGGCGGGTCACGCGAGCTAGTGGATTATATGCCTATCTATACATAGGAGGTCGCCCGTAAGTTTGTGCTAGGCAAGGTCTAGGATTATAATATCAATTATTTGTTACAAAAAGGCTATGTCTAGAGGAAAGCTGCAAGAGAGGACTCGAGCGCTATCAAATTGTGTGTAAAACAATGCCTATAAGAGCAACGTTATAGCCCTATATGTTTAGATATCAAGGCTTATATGCCTGTCTCAATACAGAGGAGGTTGCTAGCAAGTTTGTGTCAAGCAATGTCTAGGGTTATAATATCAAATCTGGACACCATTTCCATAAAAAAAACAAACTTATATGTTACAAAAGACCATGTCTAGAGGAAAGTTGCAAGAGAGGGCTCCTGTACTATCGAATTGTGTGTCAAAGAATGCCTATAAAAGGCGCTCCATACACAACTCATAGGGTGCAAAAGGCGACAACGCTCAACAAATTTGTAGTTTCCAAGTGATTGTGTATGTGTGTGTGGATGCCATTGCGGTTAAGCTATCAAAATAGCACTCATCTATAAGAAGTGGTTGCATCCTTGGGGTCCTCGCTCTTAGTAATACGGTGGTTTGTCCATAATTACCAACAAGACAATAAACGCTTAATACAAGACCAAGAAGGGGGGGGGGGGGGGGGGCACGATTGACTTGTGGAACTTGCCTTATGTCTTGCCCATAGCCCCACCATGATACATTTGACCAAATTAATAGGGAATATCACCTGGCAAATTGGGTGTGCAATAAGCAATCATAGAATATAAGGGTGTTCAAAAATGAATCAGCAAAGTCATGTAGTCAAAGGCTTTATCTTTTGAAAATCTTTGTCTATGTTTATAATTAAATTAATAGCAATTGATGGAGAGGTTGAGACGTCTCAAAACAACTTTATTGCATATAAGCACTTGAACCCTTCTTGTTGTTGTTTAGCTATTTTTGAGTTATCCCTCTTCTTATTACCTCCCCCTCACGCTCTTTGTATGCGTGAACTGTTGTCTCTTTGAATGGTCTAATCACTCTCACTCCCTCTATTCAGTATGAATTTAGTGTTCGGGAAAAGTGTGCCTCAGCTTAGCCTTGAACCGGTTGAAAAACCAAATCAGCCGATTTTGAAGGGAGGGAAAGAAGGAGAAAATCTTGTTAGAAAATTCAAGAAAATAGAGTCAAATTGCAAAAATTACCGGTTATTTTACAAAATTTTCGCTTTGGATCTACCCTAAAGGGAATTTTGTATGTTTGTGAAATCGATTTTTTTCGAACACTGGATAATAGAATTCACAGTGTCTTTTTTTTTTTTTGGGGGGTGGTGGGCTTTTTTTTGGGTGGGCGGGGGTACCTAGATGAATCCTAACAAAATAAAGAGATGCAAACCTAGTGTCAACAAAAAACCAACCTTTGGTATATTTTTCATCGGTTAAAATTTCAAAAATGCCTACCAAACATGAACCATATCTTAAACTGTGCAATTCCATCAGTTAGTACTTCTTGTCTTTAAGATTTACCGTTAAAACTAGTCACTCATTCTCATTCAAAGTCGGACATGAAAACTAAGAGAACTTTATGTGTATCCTTTTGTCTCTACCTTGCTTCTTCAAAAGTTTGCTTTGGATTAAAAGAATTTAAGTTCAATAGATATAGTGAAAACTTTTTTTTTTGGTCCCAAGACTCACAATAGTGAGTGGCAGTATTGTATTCACCACAATAATGTACAAAGAAACCTCAAGCTCGAGCCAAGCCTTGAGGGATATCGGTTACAATGGCTTCTCATAGAGACATCCAACTACCCCTCAATAGGTAAGTTCTAGATCGTCAGAGTGACATTAATGGCCCGATACCAGGCCTTTCTTTTACCAATGGAAACAAACAGTTCCTTACTTTCAAGGATGATCTCCTTGAAGCTAGCAGATACAAGAGCATTCTTAAACACCCTACAGTTCCTAGCCTTCCATATTTCTTTAAAGTAGCAAAATATGACAATTTGTGTGCATACCAGAGCTTGGCTTTTCATCCTCGTCCCTCCTAGGAACAAGTCGCTCGGAAACCTATTATCCATGCCCTTTGGACCCATTTGAAGATTTTCCCTTGTACTTTATTGATTCTAGATGTTAGTTTTTATTTTTTTTCCATACTCACAATTTTTGTGGAGACATTATCTTAGCTCAATTTGTGTGCACATCAGAATTGCTTGAGCCTGGAATCTTCTCCCTCCCATAACCAAGTCACTTTTAAAGAATATTACGTTTCATGTCCTTTGCACCCATTTGCAGATTTTGGTGGCAAGACCCTACGAGGAAGGGTAGTTTTAAAACACATGTACAAAAGACATTATATTAAATCAATTTGTGTGCACATCAGAAGTGCTTGATTCTGAAATCTTCTCCCTTCCATAACCAAGTCACTCCTAAAGAATATTACGTTCCATGTCCTTTGCACCCATTTGCATATATTGGTGGCAATACCCCACGAGGAAGGGAAATTTGAAAACAGATATACAAAAGACACGATGCCATGCAAATGGGTGAAATGTGCTCAAAGCTAGTAGTCTCCTTGACAAATCAAAGACAAGATTGGGCAGTCATGGCTTGGGATAAGATTGACAAAGTAGAGATTCTCTTGCAAAAAGACCTGTGGAAGGAGGCAAAAGTGCATGAAAAAATTCTTGCTCCAAACTGGACTCTTTTGAAACTTAGGGGTTGCACAGGGGAGATACTAAGAAAATGCAACAAAGCGGCATTGTCAATGGAATAGAGGGAGATTGTCAGATACTTCAGATGATCCATCCTACACTAGTCCCCTTGGAACTCCAAGCTAGGAGGATCATCCTTGAATGCCTTTTGTAAAGAAGCTGCATGATAGGTGAATCACAAAAGGATCTCCAAGCTAGCACATTTTTGGGATGACAACAGCCTCTATCAGAAGTATGTGGACGGTTAGTAGTACAACATGGAATCTAAAAAGGCTATTGATCAGTGGCTCTTCACTGTTCTGTGCAATACTCCAATGCTTGTCTGTAATGGAAATGGCCTATGCACATTGAGGATAGCGGAATTAAGAGAACTATAGTGAGCATTTTTGTTTGCGGGTCGCCGCGACGGACGTCCATAGCATAGCTCTCAAGCATCAACATAAAATTATCGATACAGGGGAAGCGACTCGGATGAGGCATGGAAACTCACTAGGATGTCAACCCTAATGAAGTGAACTCAAAGAGATGCAACTACTAACTCTACAAGCAAATCAATCGCACTAAAGCCAAGTAATCTGCGTATGTCCTTCTACACAGCTCTACAGTCATCACGCCCGTTCATCATGCAAATCATATCGGAATCGCACGAAACTTGAAGGGATGCTACAGGGGACTATACGGAACATATCCTATCGCTGTCACAGCATTCAGGGTAGGTACATGGATCGCGATCGTTCGTCCCAAAGCACGCAAAAACAGTAAACGGATGACCCTAAAGGGTCAATTTTAGGTCCGTAAAGCCTCTCCTAGGGTCAAAACAACATAAAATACGCATATAAACACTCAAAACAGCGATTTAAGGCCTAAACGGATGCGTTTGAAACCTTCACCGAATCTTGAATGTTTACACTTGAATGAAAGAGCAGAGTAAGAGGAACACCATGCAAGAAACAAAACTGAATTCGGATTATCATAGCCACAGAAGCGATGGTTACAAGTTAGAGCAAAGAGGTAGCTTTCTGTGCGTAACGCAATAGTCACTTATCTTAAAAAATAATCCCCTTTTCACACTAACCTTAGTGTATTATATACCTAGGGCTTTCGAAAGTGGCGGCGACCAACTTCTCATGGACCTTTACATACATCCTTGGAAAATTTACATCTTTGACTTAGACTTGACATAGACGATTGAAATTAGGCTTTTACAGGGTTTGCTGTATTAAACATCGAAAAAATAATGTGACCACATCAAAACTTTGTGCATGTTGTTGGACATCCTGCTTTACCTTTCCATCTGTGCAGCTGATCGATGATACCTGATTCTCTGGATACTTCGCCTCTTGGTGCAGTTGACTTTTTATTGGAGCTCATATCTCAAAATGTGGTGGACGAGTCATTTGTGCATGTTGTTGTGGACGAGTCATTTGTGCACGTTGTTGGACATCCTGCTTTACATTTCCATCTGTGCAGTTGATCTTTTATGTCTCAAGTAGATATAGTCATAGCCCCAATCTTGAACCATCTTAAGTTGACGCATGAAAGGTCTTCCTGAAATGATATCAAAATTGTTCCCTTTTCCAAAATCTACCATTGCAAATGTATGTTCATATTCAATTCCACAAGAAGTCACAATAATTTTCTCTAAGATACCCAGAGGCTTTTCTAGTGTATCCATCTGCAAGTTGCAACTTCATTCTAGTTTTCCTAAGCGTTGGTCTACCCTATTTTTCCCAAATGTCTTTTGTGGCGATGACTACTCCAGCCCCACTATCAAGTATAGCCAATGTTTTAACTCCTTTGTATTCCACAGGTAAGGTGGTGTTTCCTTCTTCTCCTTCGCAATATTCCCCCACCTTGTTTATTGGCACAGGTTTAGCGTTTGCACTTTCTTGTTGAGTTTTGTTTGATTGTTCATTTGAGGGTAGATCTTGAAGAGGTATCTTTAATCCCATCTTCCCCAAATTGTTGCCTACTTCATCCCATACATGTGGTCTAATCTTAAGCAGTTCAGATAGAGTAATGGTGCACTGTATTGGAGCTGACATCAATTCTTGCATACTCTTTGTATCCATCACCTTGGATATGGCTTTCCTCTGAGATGGAACCACTCTAGTCTCTGAGTCTGCCTCATGTTCTCCTATGTATGAGGGTAAGGTCTTCAAGGACTCTGGTTTGCTTTCAATTGAAACTTCCGTCCCTGCATCTCCATTTAGAGATTGAATGTCTCCCTGATAGACTTCATGCCCTGTATTGACCTCAGTTATGGGTGCAGATTGGAAAGTCGCACTTCCATCTTTTGCACTTCTAATTGCTTCCCACAATTCATTTGGCCATGTCTCATCTATCTCTGGGATAGGTGCCATAAATTGTGATCTTGACCTTGCATCATTAGTGGTGTTGGCCACTACTTGATCATCTAGTTGAATTTCTAGGTTGTTGGTTTCTTGTGTTGCAGTCTTTGCTTACACATCCTGTTGTGATTCTAGCTCAATGTTTCTTTGAGTTAATGTTTCAACAACCTTTGCCTTAGGCATGTCAAATCCAACACTTTTTGGTTTTGTTTATGGAGCTGGAATTGGTGCTTCAGGCTCCATCATTGCCAGTGCAGTTTTTACCGATTCCTTACACATTTCCAACCTCTCAGTCTCTACCTCAGCATGAGGATATTTCATCCCTCGTTGCTCTAGGGTTTGGTTGGGTTTCAATCTAGCCTCATATGCTTCCAATGTAGCATCTAATGGCTCTAGGACTTTGCCTACCAACACAGATCCTCCCGAAGATGCCTTCGTTGGTTTCTTATCGCTCACCACCGTTTTGTTTTCCCGTTCTTGTTTTAACTGCTGCTTTGTCTCTTGTAATTCTGTTTGTAGTGCAGTTTGATTTGTACTTGTTTTGCTTTAATTATGTCTCTTTTGGCTTTCCAGGATTTTCTCCCAGTCCTCACTGACACACTAGTTGTTTCCCCTTGTTTGGGTTGTTGATCTTTCTCATCATTAGCTTGCTCCTCAGCATTTTCTTTTGCTTGGGCTCTAGTCACTACCTTCACAGGAATTTTGGGTTCTGCCTCTGATCCACAGTTGAAGAAGGTAACACTCCCACAACATTCATTGTTGTTTTCCCCTGTTTGTTTCGGTGTTTTGGACAATTAGGAACAATGTGTGTAATGGCACACTCCAAACAATATCCAATTATCTCTACTCGAGAACAATTATTGGCCCAATGATTACCTCCACACTTGTAGCATGGTCCATCATGTTGAGTCACTGGTGGCACAATTGATGGTTGTTCTTGCTTAGCCAGAATGGTCTCTGGTCTACGCTCTTGATTGGCTATGAACATCAGAGTATCCTCATTCAACGAATAGAGTTTTCTCATAGGTTCTTGCCCTAGCCTAGGTTGTGATACCTCAGCTCTTTGTAAAGCCCTTGATACAACCCTATTTTGAAATAATGGATGATTTGGTAATGGCATTTATTTTTCTTTTGATGTCCAAATAGTATCCCCCTCGTGTAGGTTTGATTATAGTACCACACACTCATCTCATGATTGGTCCATTTTTGCTAAATGGCACACCATTTTATTCATTGTGCTACTTGCGCTGCTAGCTCATCTAGGTTGGTCATTAATTGAGACATAACCACTTGCCTTGTGTTGGTTTCACCAGATGCTAAAGGAGCATTATCCATAGTGATCTTTGTATCACCAATTTCCTCGCCATAGGCTTTACAATTGTCAACTAGGTATAACGCTTCTCTCGTGACTTGTTCAAAGGAAGTACATCCTTTTAAGTGCAAATCTTTCTTGAGAGTTTCATTTTTCAAACCCTCTATGAAGATAATTGATAATCTTTCATGCTATGGTAACTCGTGTTCCGGACATCTCTCTATATATTGTTTGAAGCGTAGCGATGCTTCCTTCACTCTCATCTTCTTTTTGCTTGAATGCATAGATTTCGGACATTGTGTTATGCTTGATCCCCCTTTTAGAGAACTCCACAACAAATTCTTGCAACAGTTGTTCAACGTTTGAGAGGGCATTTTTGTCCAACGGTTGGAATCAATTCAATGCTATCCCTTCCAAGGTTAAGCCAAATCCCTCGTACTGTGTATGAAAATAAAATACTGTCGGCTCTTAACACTTGTTTGAACAAGGATGCATGTACGTATGGATCCCTTAATCCATCATACTTCTTCTTGACACATTTGGCCAATTGATATGGTATCATTGGTTTTGGTTCAACCATGTATCTTAGCGTGTTGGAGTCTCTCACAAAGACATCCCTCGTTCCTTCTTCTCGTCTTGGAGCAAATCCTGGTGGAATCCCCTTCGAGACATGTTTTGGAAATGTTGATGGATTTGTAAGTCTAATTGGTGGTCTCTTTGTTCCACTCAATGAGGTAGGAGCTACACTCCCGTGAATAGCTATTTTGGATGTTTGAGGTCCATTTGATTCCATAGTTTCAATGTTAGCTTCTTGCAGATCAGTCTCAAAAAACCCTGGTACGCTTACACTCGGTTGAAAGTAGTAAGCAGAGATTGGAGTACCCATGTATGTATATCTTTCTAGCTCAATTGGGTTGATAAGTTTGTACTGTCGTCCATACTTATCTACCATTAGAACTTGCACTCCCTGGTCATCTGTGTATGTGAAGGCATAGAGGTTCTTGTAGTCTGTCAACTCTTCAATGATGGAATTTAAACATCTATAGAAGTTGTTTTGATCCCCAATAGGTAACCTATAAAGGCCATCATAAGTGTAATCTGTTAGAACTCTCGTGGCTTCATTGGTTTTGATGAACCTCACGTTGGGTTTGTTGATTAGAGGATGCTTCTCCTCTAAGTTTCCATCAATTTCCACTTTTGCTCTTTCAAACTCCCGCATTTTAGTTGATCGGTTTGGCTTCCAGTGAGCTACATGATCACTTGACAAATATCCATGAGCCATGCCTTGAGGTTTGGCTTGATATGATTGATAAGCCTCATGGTCTTGTCTCAACCCTCTTGTTATAGGTGTTGCAGTATTTCTGGCTGTTTGTGTAGGTGGCTTAGCTCTGAGTTGAGTGGGAAACCCTAATGATGGATGCTTTTTCATGTTTAAGCCTCACTCAATACTCTCAAGATGGTCCTTAATAAGAACACCTTGGCTTAGTGCACACAATCCCTTTTTGCCCCTGGTCAAGTCTCTAAAAAGTCAGGAATTTGTGACTTTTTTGGTTTCTGGAAATTGGTTCTGGGTACCCTAAAAGTTTGGAATTAGGAAACCTAGAAAAATTCGCTCTAGAAATTGGTTATGGGTACCCTAAAAGTCTAGGTGTGTGATATTGCCCGCAATCTTTCTTCCTAGCTATACCTGACTCAATTTGGAGCTGCCTATAAAAAATTAGAGCACTTTTAGTGAACTACACTTGAAACAGCACTCAAAACAGTCTCAGGACCAGAACACAGGAACCTTGGCTTGTATCTTGGCCTCCCGAAGGTATTTTTAGCTCAAACTTGAGATTTGGGATGTCCTCAAGTATGTCTACAAACTTATGAAGTCAAATACCCTCACTATGTAGAGGTACACCGATCGCGATCGTTGACCCCATGTCACAGATTTTGAAGATTTTTGCACAATAGCTAGACCTTGATGTCTTGATACCTAGTGTCTTTGTTTTTCGAATTTGGAGATGTTTTGACCAATGAAAACCCAAATCCCAGGTGGTTTTGCGGTTATTGGCCTGATTGTGTAACTGGGACTTTTGACCACTTTCTTTTACTTTTTTGACCTTTCTCCTTTTGGAAAATATGTTGCACTAGATGTCAGCTACCTACTCATAAATTTTCAATCCAAAATGTCATTGGGGTACACCGATCGCGATCGTAGTTCCAACTCCTTTTTGCATGAAATTTTAGGAGTTGATAGACATAGGTATGATTAGTCGATTCCCAAACCCATTTTGCATTTGGATCACAAAAACTTGAATTTTCTCAAAATTTTGGTCTGAAGGATCAGTGATCAGTGTTTGCCCTACTTGACAACTGTCTTTTGGTTTTTTGACCCTGGTTCTTTTGAAAAAGTTGTTTATCTAGTTATCAGCTACCTGTTCACCAAGTCTCAACTCAAAATGTCACTATGGTACACCGATCGCGATCGTAGTACCAGCTCCTTTTCAGGTGAAACTTATGGATATGGTAGACAATGATGTGTACAGTCTACTCCCCAAATCTTTTTGAATTAGGACAAGAAAAAGTCAAGTTTTCACCAGATCTTGGTCTACTGCAGTGGTTTTCTGACTGTCTGCTATTTTTGGCTATTTTGGTCACTTTTTTGAATTTTGAAAACTCCTGGTATCTTATATAACCTAGGTGTATGTGTGGGTCAAATCTGCGTCAGATCTGGGACTGAGGTACAACGATCGCGATCGTAGTTTGGAGCCCAAATTGGATGAAACTTCACCAACTTGTTCACTAGGCTATTTTAAGACTACCTGCCAAACACTTTTGTATTTGGACTCAAAAAAGTCAAGATTTTACAGTTTCTTGGTCTGAAGTGCCTGATTTTCCAATTTTATCAGGTTTGCTTGATTTTGATGTTTGATTTTGGATTTGAGAGATACCTAAGCTTGTCCTATGCACAGGCTATCCCTTTGCATGGTTTCCTCCCAGTTTTGATGTGTTTTGGTCTACTGAAAGTCAATTTCTATTCCAGTTTAGTAGTTTTTGACTTGGATCTGTATTCAGTGGTTTTGACCAGTTTTTTGTGGTTTTTGACCCTAGGTCCTTTAGAATTTTATGTTTGTATACCCTTGAAGAGTCTACTCATCAAATCTGGTATAAATCTGAGGTCTAGGTACACCGATCACGATCGTAGTTTTGAGCCCAAATTCAAGCAAATTTGGCATTCTTGTAGACACTGATGTTTTAAGGCTATCCCCCAAGTATTTTTGCATTTGGATCACCAAAAGTCAAGATTTTACAGTTTCTGGGTTTGTCAGGCTAGTTTTACGCAAGTGTCCTGATTTCCTTGATTTTTGATGTTTTTGGGTGTCGTTGCTTTAGACAAACTTGTTTAGAATCTTATCAGAAGGGCACATGTCAAATCTTGTATAATTCTGACACTGAGGTACACCGATCGCGATCGTAGTACCAGAGCCAAATCTGATGAAATTTTACAGGCTCTCTCTTACAAGTATTTCCCAGTGTTTGATGCTACCACCTTGTGATTTGAATCAATTTCAGCTCTGTTTGGTCAAATTTTCTAATTTCAGAGTCTTATGGCCCTTTTGCCAAAGTTATGGTTTTCTGGTGTTTTTGACTCTATTTTTTTGCCCCAAATCTGAATGGAATGTGATTTACTTATCCTACTCCTAAGTACAGAAAGGAAAGAACATAAGAAAATGAATCAAATAAAACAAACAAGATAAAAAACGGATGATGGATCAATACTCAATCCATATAGAGAAATTTGAAGAGAAAAAATGCTTAAAGCAACCTCACTCAAGATCTATGATCTCTGATCAAATTGAATATTATATGTGGGAGTTATGGAAGGCCAAAAATCATAAAATTTTCCATCGCCTTTTTGGGGGGAAAAGTGCATCCTTTGACCACTCTTACACATCTCTTACAAACCCACCATTCTTGTATACATGGCGTACACCTATTTGTCAAAATGTTAATCACCTCCATAAGCTTATGGAAAATAAAGAGGCCCTCCTACACCCCATCCTCTTCCTTACGGTTGACTCCAATAATCCTTTAAGATCTTTGGCTATAACATCTCTTTGTTGGTGTGTGAGTCATACCATTCTTGAGTAAGAGAATTTTTTTGTTACAGGTACCCCCATTTTGGTGTGAATAATCGCCTTCTTGTACCCAAAGTAGTCATCGAAGAAAGCAAATTTCTTTGGAAACACATCCGATGTGTCCCACCCATCATACTGATCTATGAATGTTTGCACAATCTGCAAGGCACTAAGGTCTGCTATAGGCATTTTATAAAATTTTTACATTGCGAGGATTGTAGATTAGTGACTTTGTAAATAAGTCAAAGAATAACTCCCAAGGTATTGGACTATAGGAATATGGTCATTGTTTTTGCAATACCGTCCCCATACATTAAACATAGCAATGTCAAAGCATCATGTAGCCATTACTAAAGGAAGTATATTTCTGGCCATCCATGGTTCTGTTGTCAATATTAGGGTAAGTTCATAAGCATTTATGTATAATATGCGATTAGTAACAACAATCTCCGTTCCCAACTTACATTGTATCCACTCGATACTCCCAACAGGTGAGGGTTTATGCTGAGGTCATGGTTTAAACTTGGTTTTCCTACAACATCATGATACCAAGCTCAAAAGGTATTTGGTACAATGAAACCCGTAGACATCAACCTTTTCTTCTCTCCCCTATTATGCGTGGTAGTGACAAGCCTTTGCACGTCCACTCTAGCTTGGAAATGCTCTTCCACCATAAGGTGAGAGAGTATATATGCCCATATCCATCGAGGTAAACGGTCAGTCATCTACACACACACACACACACACTCCAGCACTCATGTTAGTTATAATGATGAAAACCAAAACTCAAACTCAAATATTATATCTTCAAAACAATACGTGTTATAACAAAATCAAATTTTTATAACCGCAAAAGACCAAAAAAAGTACATAGTGCTCTAGGGAGATACGTAGATACAAAAGGGTCCTATGAACCAATTTTTGGTTCCTACAATTGTGGTTCTACCCTTATATTTGTTCACATCTGGGGTGTCAAATTTTAGCACTTCAACTTGTGCACTAAAAGTCACATCTTTCTTTTTGTACCATTCTTCCTCCCGTGATACATCCTTAGGTGATAATCTAGTAAAGCAGTTTACATGAGCATGTCGTTTTTTTACATCATTTTTATAAGTATCTACTTGAGTTTACTGCTATTGGTTGTACTCAAGCAAAGTCACTAATGCACCTTGGTTTCTCGTAGTCATCAAAGTTAATGGTAAAATTGTGAGGGTTGTATTTGAGAATAGGTCCATAGACTCTATTAAACCAATCCTCGAGTACATAATAGAATTGGTTGCCACCATTTGACTTCTTTCATACTCTGATTATGACCTTCTCATGAAAGCTATATCTTTGGTTTAGCATTAAAGGCCGTCTTACTAAGTATGAGTTCACGACTCGGTATGTCCAAAAAAAGGGAATAAGTTAAGGTAAAGAACGTATCCTTGCACTTTAACATGACCTTCTTGGATATTTTTCTTCACCCAAAGTTGTGGTTTGGTCATGACCTATCAGGCACTTGTGTTCGATGTTCAGGTTGAGCTTCAACATATAACTCCCATGCTACATAAGTGGTGGGTACAAGGTAATCTCTAGTCCCCTTTGAAACTTGAGCCACTGCAATTCCCCAATGGAAATTGAATCCAACCGCATAATTGAAAAAGATTCTTTGTGAAAAATCACTCGGAAGTTCATAAAGACAATTAAGAAGATCCATCTAAAACAAGACAATGAGAGAGAAAACATAGTACACATGTGAACCAAAACTAAGTCTATGCTTCTTTTTATTCATCAAAATTTGATCTTTATGATTTCCTTACAATATTATGGGTGTCTTGGAGATAATTCTCTAAATATTCCTTTAACTCTCATAACAGGGTATTCTCTCAGACCTCCCACACGATAACGTGGTCTGTAATTATCTTCTAGCTTTTCTCTTCCTATGATGGCTGCAAAAACTTCAAACTTCTTAGCAACTTCGGAAATCATTAACATATGGGAACGCATCGCCAAGTAGTAGAACATGTCTTCTAGACTAACCATATTCTGAGCTGAAGTAGTATGAGGTTGGCAAACCAATCTCTTGGACTGTCATCAACATAGATGAAGAATTGACGGAAAGGTTCTTGGTGACGGGTAAGGTAACTACGGTCAACACTCTTCCAACAAGTTTTGCTTCCTAGAATGCCAAATAATTCGGTCCCAATTTCTAAGTAAAAGAGTTTCCGTTCATCCCTGAACAATCGTGTCGCTATATTGTTGAACACTATGGCCAAAACCTCATTTTCATGGCTAAAGCATTCAGACGTCACTCTGGGAGCCATTTGTTACTACAAAAACAAACATTCAAAGAAATTACATCGCCATTGTTGAACACTTTAACCACTTCACCATAACTCAAACCAAACACTTCCACTCAAGAAGACATTCAAAGAAATTACATCGCCATTGTTGAACACTTTAACCACTTCACCATAACTCAAACCAAACACTTCCACTCAAGAAGACAAGCCAAACAAGTACCACCAACCAATGTCACTTATAAATGCATCATGAATACAATATCCTTTCTCAATCAGCATGCATGAATGTGTGCACAATGAATAGTTAACCCGACTAGTATCAGGCTTTAGGCTATCCCCATAACCGTAAGCACCTTTTTCTAATACCAGGTCAAATATACCCCTCCCCAAGGGTCTATGCACAAAATATACAATTTACACTTTTATACAATTTTTAATACGCTCTTCTTCAAACCCTGAAGTATCTACGTGCACACAACTATCTCCACAATGACCTTCACTCCCGCAACATGATGCTTCATTTTGGACAAAAGAGGGTCTATGCAAACATTGTGGATTGGGGGTCATGTACAAAGAGAAAAACAATGACATGCTTTCCTCCTCTTTGCGACTTGCAAATAGAAACTAGAAAGCAGACTGAGAGAGATTTTCCATGGGCTGCTCTAGAATGCATATCTACCAATCCCTCTCCCTGGAATAAAGCCATGGACATCTTCTCCATGTGTCATACTTGTAAATGACTCTTGAAGTGCATGTCAGTGCCACAAGAGCAAAACAAAAGGGATTTTTTAAGCAATGTACTTACCCACCTTGAGAGTGGCAAGCCAAACAATCCCTCAGCCCGACCTAACGTTTTTGATCTTTCTCTCTCTTTAAATGGTGCCCATATAGTGGGCTATGACATTGTAATGATTTATGGTCTACAATCAGCTGCAGATGATTAAAGTGATGATTTGATTATTGTCCTCTTTAGATGCACTTGTAAATTATATAATTGATTAAGTTAATCTGTCTCTTTCCAACAACATGGTGATAGATATCATTGTCTCTTTCTTGCAGCATGATTAAGTTATCCTGTCTTTTTATTTCAAGATTTAACAATGTTGACTTGTTAACTTCACAATAAGTCTTTTTGATGATGACATATTTGCTTGATTGGAAGGTATGGAAGAATAACTTAACCACACTGAAGCACAAGCCATCTACAAAGAAGAGAGAGAGAGTTATGGCCAAGAGAAATACCTCAAAGCTATTGCTATAATTGAAGAGGACGACTCCAAGTTGCAAGGCAAGCCTCTCCTCAGTCTCCTTAAGGAGTGCAAGAAGCTATGTTCAAACCACTTTGTGTGCCAACAATTATTTTGAATCAACGGCAATGCAAAGGAATCAGCTCCCGTAAAGCTATACGATTTGCAGCACAAGGGACTCGTACGAGTATTGCTACAAAGATTCATACGATGAGAGAAAGTTATACCAAATAATAACCAAATGGCTCTACTTTATACAGCAGTGTTATGTTTACAAAATCCTTGGGAGACGTGTAGATTGGTCAGACCGTCCCAAGAATTTTGGCGTTGGGCATGGTCGGATTACAAAGAAAGTGGCAGCAAGACATGTCAATAATCCAATGCCTGCATGCAAACATTTCATAGTTCTGCTTCTTGAAGAATCAGAAATGGTCATTACATTAGCAAGCCAAGGGCAAGATCTTGCAAGCCAAGGAGAGGCACCTGTCATTTTGCACGACAGAATCCTTGAACTTGAGATAGAGCTATTAGAGGCCCAATCCAAGATGCATCACTATACAACTTGTAGGCCCATCTCCCGTGCCTGAAAGTACTGAGTTCAACATAGATGAACTACTCAACAAGCTGACTCAATCTTTGGCTTGAGCACTTCGCTCACTTTACCCCTATCTTTTTTGGTTTGAAGAAAATGCAAAGTGCTACAGTTTTTTTAATCACAGCTCATCATTTATCTCCTCAGATGTCCATTTTTGTATTCTCGATCAAACAAATTTTATTGTATCTAACTGTAATTATGACTCTTATTGCAAAAGTGACGAGAGAGAGAGAGAGAGAGAGAGAGAGAGAGAGAGAGAGAGAGAGAGAGAGAGAGAGAGAGAGAGAGAGAGAGAGAGAGAGAGAGAGAGAGAGAGAGAGGTGTGAACATCAAGTAGTCTAACATGGCTATGTATCATAATTTTCACGTAATCACACCGAGAAAAATTTATAGACCTTTAATCATACATCTTTGTCTCCATCAAACACACCAATCATATCATCTATTTCATGCATATCAGAGAATTCTAAAGCTTTCTCCTATTCCATATCATCATCATCGTCTACTTACACAACTATAGATTCATGGGTTTGAAAGACACTGTAGTTCTTGTGTGATGCTCTTGATGCAATGTTCACTATTTTATGGATAAGTCTCATGTTGCATAAAACATAAACCAAATCAGCAGCCTTTTAGGGTGAAGCCAATTTCGTTCCTTGGTATGCATAAAGTAAAATGTCAACCGATTTCTCTCACAACTTCCACTTGATGCTGCAAAATATAGAACCCTAACTACAATGTGTTGCAACTCCACTTTCTCTCCACCATACTCCTTCCACCATAGAGACGCACTTGTGTGTGCAATGGCATCTATATGCCATGGATCCCAGAACATGCTAGCTCTATTAGCATAATCAACTCGCTGATAAAAAGCAGTTTTCCCATCCTCTTGTCCCAATAGTTGAGAGCACACTATTTTAAAGTCAATCATGACTTCTTTATTGTCCAGTTGTTGGTGCATTTGAAATTTGGGATCCAATAAAAATGCAACACCATGCAACGGAGTATGCAATTGCACCCATCTCTTGTTTGTAGAGATGTGATTATGGCAATTGTGTCCTTTGCACCAAAGCCAACATGCTATCTTACTTTTCATAATGCCTCTTACATATACCAATAAACTCAACCAAATAAGAAAGAGTCTTTGTCAATTATTTGCAAAAGATCTACAAATGATTTGGCTAGGGTGGCAATACTCTCTACATTGCGCCAAAAAACTTGCGAGTTCACAAGTTGTGCACATCTTGTAGTTGTCTCATGGTAGCTAGGATACTTGCCGAGCCAAGAATCCCATCGTCTATCGGCTACCATTTCAATCAAAGCAAGCTTCACTTCTTGCAAGGTGGCAAGAACATAGTATGTGGTTGCAAACCTTGTCGCACAAAATATATGTAAAGTTTTATTGGGTGATTTTATTCAAAAAGGGTATACAAAAATTGATGCTCTCTAATAAATTTCACCACATGGTTTGCATCCAGTAGCGTTCGTTTTATGAAGGCCATTTTACCAATGTCTTTTAATAGAAAATTAAGAGTATGTGCAGCACATGGCACCCAAGTAATCTCTGGGTACTTAACTTGGATAGCCCTCCCTCCAGCCTTATAATTGGATGCATTATCTGTGATAATTGCAATCACATTCTTTGGTCCATCTGCCTTTGCTATGGTGCACTCATATATCCTTGCTACATAATCATTGGTATTCTCTTTCAAAGAGGTGTCAATGGCTTCCACAAACATGGACCCTCCAGGGCTGACAAGCATCACATTGATGAATGACTTCTTCTGACAGTCGGTCTATCCATCCAACACTACGGTGCAACCATATGTAGGAACAAAGTCTACCACCATGCTCTTGAGGATGGCTTAAGTACTATCTTTTACTTTATCTGGATACTCTGTGCACATCTTATTATAATCAGGAAGCAAAAACCCTTTTCTGGTTGTGCTCATTAAAGCATCTTAAATATGGGGTTGCACATAGCATTGAATGGTATACCATACGCCACAAATGCTTGCATCCATTTCAAGTGCAACTCAAGTAACCATTGCTTATCTAATGCTTCATACAATTTTTGGTCATTGGATGATGCTTTACTAACTTTAGCTGAGCTAGGATTTGCTAACGCTAACGTTGAAGCATGTCCATAAAGAAGAGTTGACTGCCCGAAGTGTAATCAATTGCTTCCGTATGCACATGCTCTATCTTCTCATCGACAGTAGACATTTCAACATCCATTGCAACTTGTTTGGCAGTAGAACTTTTCTTTTTAGCTACAAGAATTTGCTCTGCTATGCGAGCATACTTTGGCAATCTAGCATGAATATCTCTTGGCGGAGTCGTACACTTGGACACATTACCAAGGACTTTAAACAAATGCTCTTTGATTCTGGTCACATTACCACTGAACTCATGGCCGCAGGTCTTGTATTTCAATCAAGATGTATTCTTTCTAGCACGCAGCTTGTGGACTTAACTGCACTCATATCCTTTTACCATGCTAAGAGATGAATTTAATCTGCTAGAATCAAAAAATTCACATGTCAATTTCGAGGTCAAAATTAATTCAAAGCAACAAACTACATAAGCAATGCTCTATCAATCAATATAGTTATCAAAATTTGTCCACATTATCAATTAAATTCATGCTACATTATCAATTAACAATAAACAATGATAGTCTTATTGTTCTTCACTAAACTCATGTCAATCAAATTATCTTTTCAAGCGGTACATAACTTCATTACTTCAAACAAAACATTTCAATAACAATGCTCACGTTGCACTATATCAATTCATCTAAAGTGCAAGCTTTTGGCTTTCACACATCACGATAATTGATAATCTTAATCACTTATTTAAAACAATACAAATAAATCTCATCATCACGCTGCGCTATATCAATTTTTCTAAAGTGAAAGCTTACGGCTTTCACACATCACGATAATCAATAATATTACTCAAATCTTGTAAAATTGATTCTCATTGAAACATGAGGATTAATTGCAAACATTGACACTCGTCATATCTATCTAAAGTGCGAACATGAAGTTCTCACACTCCACGAAAAATCTTTGAGAGATTATATATCTGCAGTTGGTGCACATGTACGATCACACAGTATGATAGACGTAGCAATCCAACTAAAGATAATTTAATATCAATGTATTTTGAAATGAGATTCCTAAATTTTAATTCCAGTGAGAGCATAGTGTGATGGCTTTACATAGGACAAAAGAATTTCTACCTATGTTCACTTTGAGGTGAGAAAATATCTGCACGTCAAAATCCAACCGACCTAAATAAAATTGACTCTATTCTATTATTTTTTGTAGACTAATAACCTCATGTGAGAGTATACTCTGCACACAATGGAAATCTCTAAATTATATCACTAATTCACTTCCACATGTCAGTAAACTGAGCACGTAGCAAGCAACTCCTTTTTTTAAAAAACACCTTGTATGACTGAGTTTGAGCTCTACACAACATACAAAGCTTACATAATTTGAACCTATTAAAAAAAAAGAATAAATCAAATTTAAAGAAAATATTAAACTGATTTTAAGCAAAAGATTTTAAAATTATTCTAAATTTCCATAATTTTTGAATTATAATTTTTGTTATTTTTTTCTATAATAATGACATGGAATACCTTTTGTGATGTGAATACTAGTCTCAACAAGGCACGCTACCACTATATATACTTTTTTTTCAATCAATGTATTCTTCGATCGAAAAATACTTTGTGCAGAGTATTTTTCGATCAAAAAATATTGAAGTTTCTTTCGATCGAAAAACTAGGAAAAAAATTGGTTGCCCGTTTTTGCTGACGTGTCACCGTATAATACGCTCGTATAATTTGAGGTCATGTAAAATACACCCATATATGATGTATTATATGTATCATGTATAACGTATAATGCAACTTAGGTGTCAATTTCTCCTTCCCCCTTCTCTTCTCTGCTTGTGTGCGTGCGTTTTTGGGTGTGTGTTGACAAGTGTGTCCCCCAGTTTGGTTGTCCAAAGAGATATTAAGAGAGGTTTTGCATGTGTGGAAGGTAGTGAATTGAGAAGTGCGGATTGATTGGGCTTGTTTGGTGACTGATGTCGAGTGTGTGCATTGTGTTGTGTGTAAATGGTGGTTAGCTTGTGGATTGTGTTGAGTTTTGAAGGTGAACTCTAGTGGATTGGGGTATTATGTATATCTTGGGCTAAGAGAGGCATGTTGATTGTGTTCCAAGTTTGTTCCCCTTTCCAACGTCCCATTGATCCAGGTACTACTATTTGACTAGCGTTGAGATGCTATGGAGTTTCTTTGCAAAGGAGAGCATGATGGGGCAATTGTCAAAAGGGTTCTCACACATGAGCAATTGAAACCTGATGCATGACACATGAAGTGTACCAAGGATGTGGTTAGTTTCTTGAGACATAAATTTCATGATGAAAACACCCAGTCAAACGTGACTTGAATTTTTTGGGACGTCAAAGTGGCTGATGTGATGAGTGAGAGAAAATGGAATTGCAAGCGAGTGGAAGGGTCACGCTCATTGCATCGTGTGAATGGACACTCTAGGAATGACAAGTGTGAACTTTGGTACAGAAATATCATGTCTTCGCCAGTTTTGTATGCCACAATGCTGGAGGCAATGCAAGGGCAATGCCTTACAACACACATGTTGAAAACTAGCAGTATACCACCATCAAACCTAGGACAAGAGTGATGAATTAAGTGACCAGTCAAGTGACGATGAAGGATCAAATTTGCCTATGTATGGTGGATATCATGATGCAATTAGTGATGCTCTATGTGTAGGTGAAATGTTTTCCACAAATACGCATAAAGATAGAGCAGACTTCTACCTTTTGAGGTTCTCAAAGGAGAAATACGAAACACCACGAGCTCTAAGAAATTCTTGGGACGACTACATTTTTCCAAATGGCTACTACTGTGAGCTAGTTGATGGTATCGACAATGTTTATTACATACCTCCTAACCAGCCAAAAGTGTTCTTGGCATCACACTTGGTTCGATCCATCAAGATACCTTTGGAACCTTCGCATGGTGCGCCCCATAAGTTCAAATTATCTTGAAAGGTTTATGAAAATGTGTACAACAGCATACCAATGGTGTTGTAGGTCTTTGCATATTTGAGCCTAATAAATAGTTGTCTTGTTGCAACCACTGTTTGTTGTACCTGAGTCCTCCAAAAACACCTAATCACAAATGTACCCTAGATCCCAATTCTTAAGTTTTTTCTCTTTTTGTAGTCCATGCGTGGTGCGTTTCCATCTCTCCCACTGCCACTTCTCACATGATATCAGAGTAATGATTTTTAGTGTGCATATAAGGCACATGTAGTAGTGTTTTCATGTTGGTGAAGTGTGGGAGACCCTCTCTTTCTCTATAAAAGGGACCAAGACACTCTTGGCTACATTTTTAATGTGATGAAGCCCTTGGAGGTGCTTGCATTTTTTAGCCCTCTTGCAGACAACTTTGATTGGCTTTGATTGCTTGTTTCCACTCTTAAAGTTCTTTCTTTTTCCAATCGATACAGTCACTTCCCTGCATTCCTGGGGATAACCTCTATGAAACTAGTTTTGAGAGGTCATTTTTGAAGACATGCCAAGTCATACACCTCAAAACTTGTCTAAAGTAGTAGAAGCAGACAATTTGTGTGCAATTAAAAGAGCTTGGTCCGTCAAAATCTTCCCTTCTAGGAGTAAAACATTCTTGAAGAACATAATCCCAAAACAAATAAAAGGTATTCCTAATGGCTTCAAAAAATTAAAAGGTGCTCCTAGCTCAAAGATTCCACTCAAAAACAAGAAAAAAAATGTGTTAATGTATAGCACGTAATGCTTGCTACCATGGGTAGCACTGTCACCTCGGAGCAACGGGGAATCACACTCGTTGTAATAATGGCCATTAAGAGGGAGATGAAGATGATATATGTCTAAAATCTTGGGAAAAGTGTAAAAATAAAAAAAAGGTTTCCTTTAATTAAATGCACACCACGTGTGCATCTCAAAAATTGCCTTCCTTATAAGATCGTTACCAAAGCATGAAGCAATCCTTTTTTTTGGGAGGAGATGTGATATTTGCAAAAGAAAAAAATTATTCAAAACAATTTTCTTCAGAGAAACAACAAAGTCCATAATGTTATCCATCTATTGATAGACTAATTACATGTGAGAGTGCATCTTTGGCCTCACTAGTAGTATGTTACTAGACTAATTAACCCTTACAAGTTGTGCCCTCCATCGGCCTTGCTTTGTCACATTGGTGCCACAACCACTATTTGAGGACCCCCTTTGAGAATGATCGAGGTGATCATTAGAAAGGCCACGACCATCACTAGTTATTGATAGCCTCCAACTGCTAATCTCGCCAATATTCTCGTCTAAAATATCTATTTTCTAGAATATAGGTGCCTCTATAAAAATGCTATCCTTCAAAAGAATTGTAGGAAATATGAAAAAAAAAACTTGCATATCCTTCCAATTTTGTGTTGAAAGACAAGGTGAGTTTTTCATAAGCCTTTAGAATGAGAGGTAGGCACCCTTCAAATTTAAGGGCTAGTGACTAAGGGGGGGAAGTGATGAGCTTCGTACAGGGAGACGCAAAGATGAGACATGCACATCATTCTTCCTTCATTTCCCTTTCCCCTCTCTCACTCTTTTTGGTTGCTTCCAACTTCACGTAATGACTTCCCTCTGCTCCCTTTCCCCTTGGGGGAGGTAGCATGGTGATATACAATGCATTGTTGAATGGTATTATCAAGAAAGCAGAGCCCTCTAGTTCTAGTCACTTGAACCATCTGTAGCATCTAAATACTACTCATGGTTTAAACCTTAACCAGAGACCCACTCATCAAGTTGGGCTAGGAGGCAAGTGAAATCTCATAGGCTTCCTGCTCAAGGTCCTATCTCCTACATGCATGCCGTATAGATGCAACTAGGAATTAATACTAACTTTGCTATGTAGAAGCTTCACCAATAGGACCTCTTCAACCCCTTGACTCAAAGACCTAGCAGGCATTTCAACAAATTTATTATTTACCCTTTCTCTCTTCAGAGATCCACCAAGTAAATATTCAACCTCCTCTACATAATGGTTGGTTTTCCTTAATCTCCAATGTCTGGAACAATATAGATAATCCTCAGCAACAACAAGAAGAGTTGGAAAGTAGAGTTAAAGGCAATCATCACTTCACACTGGGAGAGCTCAACACATTGGCTCTGACTTTGCAATGCAAAGGGGAGGAATGATCAAGTGAGTTGTCCTAACTATATGTATCTTTTAGCGTGGTCACGGTAAAGGGGTTGCTTATCCATTCCAAAATCACAATGGCTAGAACCCTTGGTTCATAAAGTGATGTTTTTTCCTCATTGAGTGCAAGGCACAACCGCCAGACAATTCCCTAAGGTTGGACTTAATTCTATGTTAGCTAACATCTTCTAATAAATCCACACTTGTGGAAAGCACCCGATTTATCGGGTCCACCCCACACGCACCTGCATCTTTTTTTTTCCTAATTACTACCACACTATGTAACATTTACAAGAAATTCCTTAATTAATTTTCGGCACAATTTTTGTTCTAACAGCCATATTTCAAACATCACCAAGACAGTATTTTGTCAGACAGATCTACTAAAAACAGCTTACTTACTTAACTTAACGGCTACAATCTGCAACAACATGATTTTCTTTGCACCAACGGAGCCTCTTATCCATATTCAATTATTCAATTCAGGAAAAAACCCCGAGTCTTGGGCCACCAACCTGGCATCGTACACCAACAGGGCATCGTGCAAAAATGCGGCACGAGCAACAATTCGTATCGTACAGCAACGCTGCATGGGCACCAACCCGCATCGCACACCAGTGCGGCATGAAGCTGCCATCCAATTATTTTAGTCTCTATTAAAAAATGCAATCCATTTGTACTTCACACCAAACTTGACGCAAACAACATCCTTAACAACATAGAGTAGTTCCTATTTATGTTTTTATGATCAAAGCATGTGTTTTGTTTATACATCCAGTGTTCTTTCTAGGCTCATCTAAATCATCCTTATACTATGCATAAACTTTAAAATAAGTGATACCTAGTCTGGATTCACGACAACCTTTTGCTACGGTGTCTAGTTTGCTTTGACTATTGAAGTATGGCTTGGGCCAGTTCCATCGTTGTTCTTCTTTTCTACTTTAGGGGGCCATCGTGCACCTCAAAAATGGAATTAATAGAAAAGAAAAAAAATCTTGTACTAAGTGCAACTCCCATGGCTAAATTAAGTCAAAACATCCAAGTAATTCAATAACCATAATTTCTAGGGTCTTATTCATTTACTTGACCCAAAATCAAGTGAAAAGTCGACTTTTGTATGTAATATAGCAAAACTTTATTTATTAAAAAATTTGCATTCACAAAAAACTCTCCAAAGATGAAAAAAGGTCTTAGGGAATTTTGCAAAAGTATTTGCAGAATTTCTAGGATGTATCTACTAGTTTTTCCTAATTTTGTTAGGCTTAAATTGCCTATTTCTAGTTGAAAATCTATTTATTTTAGCTTAAATGTATTTTTTAAAGCTAGAATGTCTCTTTTAAAAATAAAAAAAAATTCACAATTAATTTTCTTTATATACAAAGTAATTTTAAAAATTATGATAATATAGATATAAAAACTCTTATTGGATGCGTAGTTAACCTTAAATTAGTTTATAACTAGCTATCGATCAGTGAAATTTATGGTCTTATCCGATTTTATAGTATCTAATTACTAATTTACTGAACCTAATGATCCATGAATGATTATGTATAATTATTTTGATAATACAGACATATCTAGGTCCATGTATGCACAGATAGAGCGAGTACGAGTGCGTAATGGGCATGCATACAAGATTTCTATAATTTTCAAAGATCCCTATCATTCCTAGAGACTTCATGCATGTGAAAACTATGCATGTAAGAGTTGCATGTTACATAACATGAAAGATTACGAAAAAATTCTAGAGAGAGAAAATGATGAGAGAGAGAAGAGAGAGAGAGAGTATCTCTTAGAATATGTACAAAAATCTACGTTGAAATATAACTCTAATTAAATGAGTAGCTTCCCTTGTTGCTTCATTTGTCGCGTTATCTTTGCCTCTTTCGTCGCTCGTGTGTCGTCTCATTTGTTGCGAGTGCATTCTCCACACGAACTTCCTCTAGCTAAGAGAGAGAGAGAGAGAGAGAGAGAGAGAGAGAGAGAGAGAGAGAGAGAGTGAGTGAGTGAGTGAGAGAGAGTCTAAGTGTGTGCAAATCGGCAACGTTTCCTTCTTGGACCACCCGAGAATGTGTAGTAGCTTGTGAGGAGGAGGCTAGGTCTTTATATAGGGGGACAAGGATAATGAGGATCTGCCAAATGACAAATATATGAGGAGGGGGCTCTCTCGGTTAACTAAACTCGAATTCAGTTAATTTGGGTCTTTTATGCATGTCTTGACACTTGTCAGGTTAGTGCATGGCCTATTAACCCTTCAAATTTTCCATAATAATAAAAATTTTCATCTTAAATGTGAGCTAAAGTGCACATTTTGGCCCTGTTTTGGACGTCGTTAGGTGCATTATAAATCTCTCTTTAGTGAATTCAAGATGCACACATTGATACACATTTCTTATTACATGTGACTAGACTCAAAAATTTACGAAAATGGACATGTAAAGCTTAGGGTACTGCTCGTTGAATTAATGAACGGGGGTACAAAACATCGTTGAGGCAGACACATTACATTCTCCCCAACTTAAGAAATCAAAATATCCTCATGTTGAAAGAAAGTTAGGAAAATCCTTCAAGAGATTTCTTTCATCTTCCCTAGTGGCATATTCTTCAGGGTAATCTTTCCATTGGATTAGATGCTCTCTTAGGGCTCTATTTCTAAGGTTTCTTTCTCTAGATTGTAAGATTCTATCAGGCTGAAGCTCAAGAATTCCTTGGGTGGGCATTACAATTTGTTCATAATCAAGAACATGATATGTGCTAGAGATGTATTCCTTCAATTTACTAACATGGAATACATTGTGAACCTTGAGATGAGAGGGTAGCTCGAGTCTGTAGGCTTGACTCCCTATATTCTATTCTATCTGATAGGGTCCACAATATATGTAGCTAAGCTTCTTATACTTGCACAAGGATAGATTTCTCTTCTTTGGCGTTACTCTTAAGAAAACTTGATCTCCAGGCTTAAAGGTTCTTTCTGGTCCCCTTTGATCTGCATACTTCTTTTGTTGATCTTTAGTAGCTTGAATGTCTTTACGTATTGCCTTAGTATGAGCCTCCATGTCTTCTAGCATTTTCTTGGAAGCTTCGACTCTTATGGTTGGATCTGATAAATTTAAAGGTGATAAACAATCTTGATCATAAAGTGCATAGAAGGGCATCATTCCAATGCTTTGATGGGTGGGATGCATTATATGCAAACTCCACTAGAGGTAAATATTGGATCCACTTATTAGGTATATCCAAAGGTTGAAGTTTCTCTGGGAGATTTACCCTTTCAGCTTTAACTCTTTGGAAGATTAGGCACTAACGAACGTACCATAACACATCACCCTTCATTCCTTGCCAATAGAATCTCTTCCTTACTGCATTTAGAGTTTTGATATAGTCGAGATGTCTAGATGTTGGGTTATCATGAGCTTCATAAAGGATTGTTTTTTGCAAGATTGCGTTCCTCGGCACACACAATCTATGTCGGTAATATAAGCATCCATCTTTGATATCATAATTTTGTAAAGATGCTTCATGCTAAGGTGTTTTATCCTTCATGAAGCAAGCTTCTTCTGATAATATCGGTCCATTTGCGTAGCTTCCCTTACCTTGACTAAAAGGCTCAAGGCATCCGCTATTGAATTCTCCTTGTCTGGTCTATAGACAATTGCAAAGTCAAACTCTTGAAGTAATTCAACCCACCGTCGTTGCCAAAGGACATAAGAATAAACTCATAATATATCTTGCATATATGATTGAACCCACCGTCGTAGGCGTTCTTTGAATATATCTTGCATAATATGATTGAAGGTTGTTGGGGAATTCGTGAATCCAAAGGACATAAGAATAAACTTATAATGTCCATAGAAAATGTTAAATGTTGTCTTTGTAATGTCTTCTTCCCTAACACAAATGTTATAGTAACCTGACCTTAGGTCTATTTTTGTAAAGACTTTAGCTCCATGAGGTTGATCTAGTACTTCGTTGATGCGAGGGATCGGGTACTTGTTCTTTATTGTAACTTGGTTCAATCATCTATAGTCAATACAGTGTCAAAAAGTTCCGTCCTTCTTCTTTTGAAATAGATTAGGTGCTCCCCAACTTGAATTGCTAGGTCAAATATATCATTGTTCCAATAACTGACGAAGATGTTCTTTTAGCTCAATCACTTGAGGTAAGGACATTTTATAGGGTCTTTTGACACAGGTGCACTTGTTGGAAGAACTTTGATTTCATGATCTATATCCCTTTTTGGTGGTAACTTGATGATTTTCTCAGGAAATACATCAGCAAACTCACTCAACCAAGGGTTTTCAGTTTTTTCTTTCTCAGGGTCCACTTTGTTAATCTTTACTACATAGATTGGTTGACATGATTTTCTATGGGCTTTTAGGAGTCGACTTGCTTTAACTAACTCACCTTTGGAGTTACCCTCCTTCTGAACACATGATGCTGGCTTTGTTTGCTACTAACCAATCCATTCCCAATATCCTGTAGTATATCCCAACTGGTAAGGTTATAAACAATGCAGAAGCAGGTCTTCCCCCTAATTCAAGATCTAGGACTCCCATCGTGTGTCTAGATATAATCGATTTCCCATTTTCCATTTCAACAATCATAGGATTGGTTGTATTCTAGGATATCCTTAACTTTTGCGGGCATTTAGGGGACAAAAATGAATGCATGCTTCCACAATCGATGAGCAATGAGAAAGATTCACCTTGGTGGTTGGCCACTGTTTGAATAATTGTAAACTGTTCCTCAGCCCGAGGATTGTCAATAGTAGCATGGAGGGTCTCTCTTTCCATTGCTTCCTCCAATATGGGCTCTATTCTTACCGCATGAACATGCCCTTGAAAAGGTCTTCCTCTTCCATAAGATCTAGCAATTCGACCACGGCCTCTTCCACATTTGTATACACGTCCTCCACTTCTTCCTCCTCTATGATTCCCACTAGGTGTAGCTTCAACTGTTGCATTAAATGTTAGGCGAGGACACTCTCGCTTGTAATGCCCTACTTCATTGCACTCAAAACATCGGATCTCTCTTTGTCCTTGGGTTATTGCAGGTGTTGCATAACCTTGGGGTCTTCTCCCTTGGAATCTGGCTGGATTAACTCGGTCTCACTAGAATTGGTTAGTTGAAATCTCCTCTTCTTGGCCAAAGGCTTAGCACAAAACAATGTATCCTCCAATGATGTGGGCTACATGGCTTCAAGCTGAGCATCCAAAGTTGCATTTAACCCTTGGCAGAATCAAGCCACTTATTGCTCGTTTGTCAAAACGGTCCATACCTCCTCAATGTAGCAAACTTGGAGAAATACTGCTCCAAGGTCAATTAATTTTGCTTTAAATCAAAGAACCCATTCATCTTCAAAGATTGGTGGGAAGGGGGCAGATATCTTCCTCTGACCGTCTGTTTGATTTTCATCTCAAGACTGGGAATCTTCCGCAACACCCTTGTCACGGCAGTATTGTTTCCACCATAACTTCGCTTCTCCAATCAACGGAAACATTCTCAGTATGGATCAATTGGCATGCATTGTCTTAGCGGCTAGTAAAGTAGTCATCCTCCCCTTCACCCTTGAAAGAAGGGGCTACATCTGCTTCAGGAGCAACTTCTTCTCCTGTACTTCCGTGTAGAGAGCCGCTTGGACTTCCATACGTCCCTCGTCTCGATTACACAAGGTAGAATTTAAATCTATCTTCAACAAGGTTATTCATTAATCACTTCTCGAAATTGACCATCAGTGATGGTAAAATTTTTATAGAGCTTGATTCATCATTTCATATGCATCGATAGGCTTTTTGCCCGCATCATTAGTGGCGCCAATGACTTCCTTAAAATATACAAGTGTCACTAAATCCCAACAAGCCCATAGTAAACCATTCATCACCACTTAAGAGACAATTCATGAGAAAATCAATGTTATTTATTTATGTAAGAATCCTTTACAAAGATGAGGTCCATGAACTTATTACAAAAATAGGATAATAAGTCTAATTGTTTGGCATATAATCATAGTCATGATATTCTTGTGCGCTCTTTAGATACAAACCCGGGTTTTTTTTAGCAGGGGCTAGGAATCAATAGGTGACGGGGAGTTGCAATAATCCGGCCATCCATCCCTTGCCAGAGCAGTGGCTATGTCTCCCCATAACAACCACTCTATCTTCTTGAATGACTGCAATGACCTTGTCATAGACCCACCGATTGAGGTTAACGATTTTGTCTGTGATCATTGTTCTGAAGTTGGTTGGCCAAAAGATATAGTCATTGACCAGCTTCAACTCTTCACACCATTTGAGGTAGCAGAGATCATTCCTCAAATTTCCTAAGCTTTTGGCCCTGATGGTGAAAGTGCATCCACGAACCCACCATGTTCTATACCATCCTTGCTCAACCCTGGTAAAATGTAGAGTGGTCCATACTTCTAGAACCCCCATGATTGTTGCCCAGAATTCATAGTCGTTTGATCGGCACGCGGTCGGATATATGATGTTGAATACTTGAGATTTCATGTATGCCTCATGCTGATCTTGAAATGTGTTATATATATATATATATACACGTAAGAATATGAAATCAATTCAATAGAGTATTTAGAAAAGGCAGACAATAAAGAATATTAAAATTATGCCTTTCTACCTACATCCGATTGTTAACCTAGGTTTAACCTAGGTCCTGATACCACCTGCAACGTCCCCGACCGTCTAAGATTGGTGACTGGGAGCTCAACACATCTGCTCCAACTTTGCAATGCAAAGCAGAGGAACAATCAAGTGAGCTAGCCTAACTCTACGTATCTTTTAGCAAGGTCACCCTAAGAGGGGTTGCTTATCCATTTCAAAATCACAATGGTTAGAAGCCTTGGTTTATAGACTAACGCTTTTTTCCTCATCAAGTGGGAGGCACAACCATCAGACAAATTCCTAAGGTTGGAACTTAATTCTATGTTAGAAAACATCATCTAGTAAATCCACGCTTGTGGAAAGCACCCTATTTATTGGGTCACCCATCCGATGATTGGTTCTAGACGAACCACCACTTTCCACCCACACGCACCCGCATCTTTTTTTCCTAATTACTGCCACACTATGTAACATTTACAAGTAATTTCTAAATTAATTTTTGCCACAATTTTTGTTCTAACATCCATATTTCAAACATCACCAAGACAGTCTTTTGTCAGACAGATTTACTGAAAACACCCTACTTATTTAAGTTAATGGGGCTGATCACGATTGACCTGCAACAACAGGATTTTCTCTGCACCAATGGAGCCTTTGTACAAAGGTTTTCTTATCCATATTAAAGTATTCAATTTAAGACAATAACCCTCTTGGGCCACCAACCCGGCATTGTGTACCAATACGGCATTGTGCAACAACGCGGCATTGGCATCAACCCGCATCATGCACCAGTGCGGCATCATGTTGCCATCCAATTATTTCAGTCTCTATTCAAAAATGCAATCCATTTCTACTTCACCCCAAACTTGATGCAAATAGCATCTCTAATAGCAGATAGTAATTCTTATTTAAGTTTTTATGAACAAAACATGTGTTTTGTTTATACATACAGTGCTCTTCTTACGGTTTCCTACGCTCATCTAAGTCATGCTTATCTACTATGCATAAACTTTAAAATAACTGGTACTTGGTTTGGATTCACAAAAACGTTATTCTATGGTTGCTAGATTTCTTTGACTATTGGAGTATGGCTTGGGCCAGCTCCATCGTTGTGCTTCTTTGCTAGTTTAGCACTAGAGTGGTAACATGACACTTTTATGTCCTTAGATACATTTGTGTCCTATTAAGTGACCATGTTTCTTGAGTTATTTGAAGAGTATAAAAATGAATTTCCTAGGTGCTATATATCCACAAATTTGCCTTATGAGCTAAAAAAAACTTGACTTTTTTTTTGGAATATCAATCTCACCGTTAACCTTACTCTTGCACAACATTTTTGAACCTAAGCTGCGTGAAAAAATCGGTCATGTTTTTGGTTTCTTCTCAAATTTTTGGAACTATACCACTCTAAACTTCATATTTGTGAGGTTTAGATTTCTAGAGGATAAGCCTTTATAGTTCTCAACATGTTTTGATGCTTCTAGGGAGAACTAAGTGTTAAAATTGAAAGTTATGACCAACTTGCAAGAATTGCATAATCCTGGTTTTTGGCCAGAATTAGCACTTTTATGATTTTTTTGTGGCTTTCTTGATATCTAAATACAATTTTGATTGTGTGAGTGGCAGGTATAACATATATCTATTTTCCTTGAGATTTGGGGGACCTAATATGCTATATAGCATAGTATATGATGATGGTTGAGTTTTTTGATTGTCAAGGAATACGAGACATTTTAGTGTAGCAAGTATAGCTTTCTCAATATTGCTAGTTTCTTATGCCAATTGTGTATATTTTGTAGGTAGTAATAATATCTAATCATAAACAATTCTAGAGTTCATAATGCTAAACCAAATTTTATCATATTTGCTATATTTAGCACTTCATCATTGTTCCCAAAAGGTTCCACTTAGTAAGAGATCCATTATTTTTTTGACATGCTCCATGTCTCTTTTTGAATACAAAGGCCCAAAGGGAACTAAGAAAACATATAGATAGTATCAGTATTGAGCGTGACTATAGAAACTTTGATGATAGGTCCGTAGAATGGCAAAAATGCAACTTTTTGTACCCTATTTTTTGCCCGTAAATAAAAAGTTGTGAGGCAAAAGTTACGATATGTTTTGATCACCAACCAATTGAAGTTAACGGGGCATTTTATCTCATGTCCTACAAAAATCCCCACTCTTATTTATATGAAATCAACCGAAGAAATGGTTGTTTTGAGCAAAATGCACTGGTTCATCAACTTTGGAGGCTTGTTGTGACCAAGAGATAAGAAATTTTACAAGTTTCTCATTTTTTCCATATGTAGGAGTCCTTGAACTATAAGCTCATGAAAAGATTTTTCAAAATGAGTGGATCTACTATGGTTTTGGAACTTTTTTCCAAAACCTTGAAAAGACACTTTTATGTCCTTTTAGGTTACCAGACTAGTGTTAGGGGCCATCGTGCAACTCAAAAATGGACTTAATAGAAAAGGGAAAAAATTCGTACTAAGTGCAAGTTGCACGGTTAAAATTATGTCAAAACATCCAAGTAAATTGATTACCATAATTTCTAGGGACTAGTGAATTTACTTGAGCCAAAAATCAAGTGAAAAGTCAATTTTTATAGATAATTTAGTAAAATTTTATTTATTTAAAAAATTATTCACATAAAAATCACATTAAAATTTTCCGAAGATAAAAAGAGTCTTAGAAAATTTTATATATATATTTGGAACTTTTTTAGGATGTATTTACTAGTTTTTCCTTATTTTGCTAATCTTAAATTGCCTATTCCAAGTGAAAATTCTATTTATATTAGCATAAAAGTATGTTTTTAAGCTAGAAAATTTCTTTTAAAAATCAACAAAACATCACAATTAATTTTTTGATGTAGGAGGTAATTTTAAAAATTATGATAACAGAGATATAAAAACTTTATTTGGATGCATACTTAACCTTTAATTAGCTAATAACAAGCTATTGACTAGTAAAATTTATGGTCTTAGCTGACTTCATAGTACCTAATTACAAATTTACTGAATCTAATGACCCATGAATGATTATGTATAATTACTTTGATAATACAGACATATTTAGGTCCATGTATGCACAGATAGAGCGAGTACGAGTGCATTATGGGCATGCATGCAAGATTTTTGTAATTTTTAGAGATCCCTATCATTCATAGAGACTTCATGCATGAGAAAATCATCCATGCAAGAGTTGCATGTTACATAGCATGAAAGGTTACGATAAAATGATGAGAGAGAGAAGACAGAGAGAGAGTCTCTTTTAGAATATATGCAAAGATTTAACTTGAAATATATCTCTAATTAAATGAGTATCTTACCTCATTGCTTCGTTCATTGTGTTATCTTTGCCTCTTTCATCGCTCCCGTGTCGCCTCGTTCGTCATGAGTGCGTTCTCCACGCAAACTTCCTCTAGTTGAGAGAGAGAGAGAGAGAGAGAGAGAGAGAGAGAGAGAGAGAGAGTGAGAGAGAGAGTGAGAGAGATTCTGTGAGTGTATGCGTGAGTGAGAGAGAGTCTACGTGTGTGCAAACCGGCAACGTTTCCTTCTTGGACCACCCGAGAATGTACGGTAGCTTGTGAGGGGGAGGCCAGGTCTTTATATAGGGGGACAAGGCTAATGAGGATATGCCAAATTTCAGGTACGGGAGGAGGGGGAATCCTGAGTTAAGTAAATTTGAATTCAATTAATTAGGGTCTTTTATGCATGTCCTGACACTTGCTAGGTGAGTGCATGGCCTATCAACCCTTCAATTTTTTCATAATAAAAAATTTTGACAGCTTAAATATGAGCTAAAGTGCACATTCCGGCCCTGTTTTGGACGTCGTTAGGTGAGTTAGAAAACCCTCTTTAGTGACTTCAAGATGCACACATTGATACACATTTTTTATTACTTACAACTAGAGTAAAAAATTTACAAAAACGTACACGTAAAGCTTTAGGGTACTGCTCCTTGAATTAATGCACGAGGGTACAAAACATCGTTGAGGCAGGCACATTACACTTTTTAAGTTTTTTAATAATACTTACATTGTTTTACAAGTTATAAGAAAAGGATAATGAACGCTCCTATTTCTATTTTCAAGTGGCATAAGGGCTTTGAAACCCTCAAAGTTTCGTATTTGGGTTGATTTTCTAGATTTCCCCATTGAGTTTTCTCCTTGGTTGAAGCAAGTAGGAGCCTAGGTTGGCAAGGTCCTGGGCCAAAAACCTTCTAATGGGATTAACCCTGAATGGAATCCTTAGTGGCTCATTGAGGCTGGTAGTGATGTTCCCTTAAGGACAATATACCATTGAAGGATTAGCTGGGGACTCAATATTCTTCAATTGGGTCAATATTCTTCATGTTCATATAGTTGTTTATAAGAATTCACCTAATGCCTATTTCCGTCGCTTTAGAAAGGTCCATTTGATTAAGATTGTCTGGAGCTATTAAACAAGGTTCAAAAGAATACATACAAGGAGAAATAATTAGAGGATAGCAGTCATGGTTTTCATCAAGTAAATAGAAGAGGAAGCAATACAAATAGATCTCCTACTAGATATAATGGTCATAGAAATGTCAACACATCTGGGGCATTGATAGATGATATTTTTGGTCCTTCGCTAGCAGAGGGAGCTGATGATATAGTTGATAAAGCTTCCACCTTCCAACCTATAAATGAAGCTCAAAAGGACAAAGAACTACCCCAACCTAATCCCCTCAAACCACCTGTTAACGTTGATACTCTTGTACCTCCTGCTAGCCCATGAAAAAATTCTAGGGCCCCATGTCTTTTGACTATGAGGATTTAGATGAAGGAGAACTTTGTGTCTCTACTAATATCAATTCTCTACCTATTAATCATGAGGAACTGAAAATAAATGACAATTTTGAAGGAGATGCAAGAGCATGATAAAGAAGAAATCAATAATCTTACTCAGTCACCTCTAGATTCAGTTGATATCCTTATGACTTAAGCATAAGAAGAAACTCTCTTCCTTCAAGCTAGCAAATCAGAGAGGAAGAAGGGGAATTCTTTTGATCCTAATAGAGTGGGCTTCAGTTTCTTTAGTAAACCCTCCAAAAATTCTAAAAAATAAATCAGATAATTTTTTTGTCTTTCTTTTAATTGCAAATTTCTTATTGACACTATAAGGGCTCTAAGCATTAAAAAATGATTATTGGATCTTCAAGCTCGCAGGGGGGGTCATTTAGTAATGATATGACTAGCACGTGAAGGGGTTATTAAATTCTATTTTTTCTCACATTTTCACATACATAAGGGTATTATAAAATATAATTGGGAAAAAAATTACAGATTTAATAAGAAAATGGTATGTTTTATTACTCAAAAATTCACAAATAAGGATTTTTAGAAATAGTCCTTGAACACACATGATATACACAATTTATACATAGTGACCCTCCTCGATCTTCAGTCTCCAAGTTCAGCTTGACTTTATCTGTTTGTAAAGGAAGTTAAATTCAAAGAGCATTATCTTAAAGTCAACCTTCAAAGGATTAGTAGGACCCATAAGTAGTTTTGCCTGACCATATGCAAGGAAGGGTGGTGTTGTCCTGGGAATTGCGCTCAAACATGATCATGTGCTTACTAACATCTAGTATGTACAGAAGGGTCATTGTATTTTTGAAACCCTTAAAGAGCCTTTCAATTATACTTTGGTTTTTGTTCATGCTTCTAGCTCCATTTCTGAAAGGATTTCCACTTGGTTAGAAATTAGTGATCTTGTTAACCCAATTATGATCATAGGGGATTTCAATATAGTTAACTCTCTAAAGAATAGATGGAAGGCTTTAGGTCAAGTCATTCAAGAAAGCAAAAAATACAGCTGGGAGGACCTATTTGACAAACACACACTTGTGGATGTATTTGAATATTCTCCTTTCACTTGGTCAAATGATCAATAGGACAGCTGCTACATATCTGCTAGACTTGAGAGAATATATATCACTATGGATCTTTTTCAAGAACACTAGTTCATGAGTTGCAAATCTGACTTCTCCTTTAAATTGCTTTGTGATCACAATCTTTTGATGTTTAAGCTACATAAAGGTGAACATAATTTCAAATTTGGCTGGCCCACATTTGGATAGTTCTTTGTTTAAGCTACCCTTTGTGAAGGCTAAAGTCTAGAATATCTTTGAGATTGCGTTGTCTCGTCATAATGCATTTTCTCCATGGGATGTTTCCATTAAAAAAACTCAAAAATCTTTGATCCAGCTAGGAGAAAGACCAAGGAGATTAGGTATAGTAGAAGGATGACGATAAACAAGAAAATTTATTTGCTTGAGGCTAATTCCCTAGTTGACTCACCCTCCCTTGAGCTTATTTTTCTAAAGGAGAAGTTAAGAAAAAAGGAGCTCCTAGAAGCCCAGGGTGCCCTTGCTTGGACTGTACAATTTTGGGCTGGAAAATCCGATAAGACTAAAAGTTCACATATGTTTTCATTGTTGAAGAAGAAAAATGTAAATATTTCATTCCTTTTTTTATCAATAAGGATGGATGTCAAGCTAGCTCTCATGAATAAAATGTTGACATTGATAGGAATTTCTTTTCTAATATTTTCTCTCCTCTCCCCTTGAGAAATAGGAAAATAACAAAAGCTAGAGCAAAGATTGATTTGGTAAAAAAGAAAGCAGTGCCTTGGCTAAAATGTTAAATCATTCCTTGACTGAAAATGAGATAAGAGAAACTATTGGAAAATTAAGGTCTAGCAAAACCCTGGGTTGGATGGTGTCCCTAAATAAATTCTACTTTCTTTATCATGATTTTATGACCTAGCAAGAATCCGTGGCTATAGAACCTCTCTCCCCTTCAATTAACGTTGGTGTGTGCAAGTTAATACACAAGAAAAGCTCAAGGGAGGATTTTTCCAATTGAGGCATATAACATGTTTGGCTTCTATCTATAAGATCTTTTCTCTACGATCGGATACAAGACTCAACCCTCTCATGGACCAGTTCATACTAAAAGAGTAGAAGGGATTCATTAAGGGAAGATTCATTCTAGATTCTATAATCTCCCTTTGGGAGGAAATGAAGTATGTAGAGAAAACAAAACAAGGATTTATCTTCTTTTAAATTGAGTTTAACAAAGCTTATGATAGAGTAGAATGAATGTCCATTCTTTTGAGCTTGGGATTGGGTAGAGGATTCAGAAAATTTGTGCACATACTATTTGGCAATGCTTTTGCTAGGATATCTATAAATGGAACTTTGACTAATTCATTTCCATTACACAAATATATAATAGGCAGGGATGATCTTGTCACCTTTGCTTTATTCCATATCATCCAGTGCCTTGGGTTGGTTGGTCAAGGACTTACTCAATCAAGGTAAATTGAAGGCCATCAATATTAAAGAATCTAAATATTAATTTTTTTTACAATAGTCTGCAAATGACACTTATAAAAAATGATGCACAGTCAGTTGAAGTTTTTTGGGAATGCTTAAATCTTTTATGATCGGTTAGTGGTTCTATGATCAATCATGCAAAAAACAAGTTTTAAAGTATTTGAAGGTGCCTGCCCTACAATTGTCACTCAATCTTGATCTAAGGCCATTGAGGATGGACATATTTTTAGCTACTAGGCATTCCCATGGGGTTCAAGGTTTCCTTCAATCAAATGGAATTGAGTGCTTCAAGTTTAGAAAAAAGCTTTTTACCTGGCAAAATTATCAGCCTTATCTTTTTGTCCTCTGGGATCCTTTTTCTATCTTGTCGAATACCTTCTTGATATCAGTTGAATAAGGTCTTTTCCCAGACAATAAGATTCCTTTGCAATGGCTTTGAAGACTCTAAAAAAATCCCTAAGATGGCTTGGTAGGTTTGTTGTAGAGATAAAGGATTTAGAGTTTTGGGCATCCTAAATATCCAACAACTTTCAAGCAAGCAACTAGCAAGAAAATGGATATTGAGAGCCTCATCTTCCACAAACTTCTGAGCAGTTCTGATCCCCGGGGAGGTCACCTAAGAAAAATGTAACCTATCACGTGAGTTCAACAGAAGGGTATTTAAAGTTCTTGAAACTTACAGAAATATATATACATAAGGACATTATATTTTCAAATTTGATAAAAACTTACATATTTTAAAAGAAAAGGTTACATTATATTCCTAACAAAATTCAAAGATAAGGGGTTTTACAAACATGTCTTGAATGCACGTGATATGGTAGTTTTACTCATAGTGAACCCCCCGAGTTCTGATCAAAAGAAACTTGAAGAGTTTTCATCTCAGAGATTATAAAGTTTTGAATGGAGTCTCAAGTGACGAGGTTCTTGTTTTCTAATTCTCACTTCACTCCTAAGTGTACTGACCTTGTATGCAGGTTTTGGAAAGCTTGGAACTGCAAGAAAGCTATCTGGTTACCTCCAAAGGATTGGACATACTCCTCTTGTTTTTGGTTAGAGGACTCAATCTGGTTTGACTGGCATGCTAAATCAAAGGGATGGCAAATGTCCACCAGAAGAGCACACAAGTGCTTCAAATCAAGCTTGAGGATTTGGAAAGATGTGTAGAGGGATGGGGTCTAGATTACTAAAAAGAAATTGATTCAACATTTCCAAATCTCTCAAGGCCCTGTGTTGATATGGGCTTGGATAGAATTCAAAATGTGCAGGCTAATTTGCAGAGTTGTTTAAATGGATATCCCTTTTCTCTTTTCAAAGAATGATAAAGCATTTATCTAGCTAAAGGAGATGAGGTCAAGATGGATCACTCCCTACTTGCTAAGCTTGGTTGTACATGGGGAGTCTCTTGGAATGCCAAGTAATGGTCTTACATGTTTAGATGTGTTTGGGCTTATTCTTTGTCCATCAAGAAAAGTTGTCTCATGTGGCTCATTATTCACCACAGTAGTAATGGGCAGGTTCAAAATCTAAAAGATTTAATGTATCAGATGGAAGCTGCAACAAGTGCAAAGTTCGTGAATAGACTCTCCCACACTTGTTTGCTAACTGCAAACACAATATTTTGTTCAAAAGAGAACTTCAAAAAGATTTTTTTGTTGAGTCTATCAAGATCACCTAAAGATCTCTCTTGCTGGGAGAATGTAACTTCCTAGATGTTCACTCATGGACTTGTCTCAAGGGTGCTTTCATGTGGCAGATATGGTTAAGAATAAATCAAGCTTCTTTTGGCCTTCCTCACCCTCCCTCTCTTGCACCTCTCTCCATTAGCTTCATGGCTATACTGAAAGAGATATATTGTCTCTATATTGTCTTGTTTTTTATGCTTTCTAAGGAGATGTAAAGGAGTTACAAAAATCCCTTAGGTGGCAGAGATAAGGCCATTCAATTAATCTTTTTATGAGCCTTCTAGATTTTATGCAATCTTAGATATTTTTCGTCTTTTGTTAGCTTAGCTTGATTTTACCTATGCCTTCAAGCCATCCTCCTTATGGCCAAGATACCACTATCCTACGTAGGGGCATTTGTACCTTCTTACTCTCTTAATTTTTAATCATTTCTATTTCTCTAAAAAAAATGCGGGATGGTTTAGGCTTTTCTATTAAGCGCAAGATGGCTTTTCACAAGCACCTTTACACACGCACACACACACAAGCCCTCGTACGAGAAACAACCCAAAGAGAGGCCTTTCAAATAAAAACTCTTTACCGTTTTTCTTTTTTAGTTGTTGTGGGTCATATATAATTCACATATTGGCTCACAGTTAATAAAATTAGTTTATTGGTAACATCCCCCAACACCTTGTGCCCGCCACTCCCATCCCCGAGAGAGAGAGAGAGAGAGAGAGAGAGAGAGAGAGAGAGAGAGAGAGAGAGAGAGCGCTACTCATGCAACATACATAGAGAGACTCTCCTCAATATATATATATATATATATATATATATATATATATATATATATATATATATATATATATATATATATATATATATATATATATATATATATATATATATATATATATATATATATATATATGTATGTATATACATATATATATGTATATACATACATATACATATATATATATATATATATATATATATATATATATATATATATATATGTATATACATACATATATGTATATGTATACATATATATGTATATGTATATACACATATATATATATATATGTAAATACATACATACATATATATATATATATATATATATATATACATACATATACATATACATATATATGTAGATATATATATATACATATACATATACATATACATATATATGTATATATATATATATATATATATATATATATATATATATATAAAGAGAGACAGGGAGAGAAATATATTATGCAAATCTCCCATCACACACAAGAAAGAGACACTTACCAGAGTGTTGCCTCCACTACTCAGAGAGAGAGAGAGAGAGAGAGAGAGAGAGAGAGAGAGAGAGAGAGAGAGAGAGAGAGAGAGAGAGAGAAACTTCCGATCTCTTTTTATCATTAGTCCTGCCAACCTGATGTGTGTATCGCGATGCCCATGACTCTGATCAGGGATCCGCAAGTTCTGGTTGACTCCCCACATTGCTTGCAATATTAGAGAACCCCAGCGAGCTTTTAAAAAAAACTCCTATCGGCACTCCTACCAACGCGGCCTGGTGAGCACATACGCGACCCCTGACAAATATTCCACATGCCATAACTTGCTCATTCAAAGCCCGATTGACAATCCAAAAAGACCAGCATGCTCCATAGCTTGAGCTTTACACGCATATCCACTGATCCTAGTTTTGGCCACCTGTCTGTACCTACCCTGCCTATCGGGGATCTGCTAAGCCTTCTAACTTCGGAATGGCATATCTTTCACACCGTGGCCTCATTTGACAAGCCGTCTGGACGGGGCTCCTAGAGCATCTCAAATACCACATTTGAATGCACATTCCCCGCATCTCAGACACTTTGACTTGCCGTCCCAATCAGCCCACTTTGGAGGCCCCCCTTGGCCTAAACAACCGTCTTAATCATATATTTCCACTATCACTGGCCTGCCCAGGACGTCCACAACTGCCTCGATACTTCATCATGCACCTATCAGTATACACATCATTGCATTGTACACTTCCTAGCATGGACCAAATTTGGATGCACCATCATTGCCCACCCCCTAGTTGAACATTTATGTTCAACCACACACGTTTATTGCACCTAAAAAACTGCAACACCAAACTAGGAATCAAAAGCACTCCAAAACCACAACTATATGTACAAAATCTATCTTCTTTCACCCGTTGCACTTGCTCAAGCGGGTTGCCCAACCCCCTACATTACTTGCTATCATCCACCTAGGTCAAACACCAGACTCTAATCACTTTCATCCACGTGTTGTACCTTACCATAGTGCCATACCAGTGCATCTAGCCAACCATCCACATAAGCTTCCCTTGGCATGCTTCCATTGCTCCCAATATCCATATGAATATTGTCCATTTCAAACAAAGCATCACCTAACACATTACCACTCTCCGAGTGCATGTCATAATTCACATTGAACATATCATGCCCTCCCTCCCAACCATATAAAGTGAGATCCTCCTCAAGAAAACCCTGCACCTGCTCGATAGCCCACTTCATAGCTGCACTTATGAGCATACCTTTCAACCACACACACAAACTTCCTTTGACAACTCGAACAAGTCGACACCCTTGGACTTTTCTTCATGCTCAAAAGAACCACTCTGCTTAGCAGGAAACTCTTTCAACTTAGGCACCCCGGTCACCATCACTTCCATATGTTCCTCCATACCTGCCTCTGTCGGCACCACCATAGCAGCAGACTTCTGCTCTCCCAAAGAAACCACCAGTTGTAGAGGTACAGACCCTCGTATCTCTTGCATTCTAGTCAAAGATTTCCTAGCAATCACCTCTGTCTCTTCATCCATCTCACCCACCAGGTCATCAAATCCCCAATCATCTTCATCTTCAATGCATTCTTGGCCAAAAGAACCTGTATCCAAGGCACTACCCGTGCAATCCATAGGCAATTTCAATTGCTCTTCCCTTTGATAAGTATCCAACACCTCTTCCTTGCCATCTTCTTCAACATGTTCTTCTTCCTTAGTCACAACAACACTCTTCTTCTTGAGAAACCCATGTGCCTGTTGTACAATCAAAGCACCTTCCAGAGCTACCTTAATCAACATCGTCATTATAATGGTTCCGCATACCACCCTGACCTGCATGTCTTCATTGTCAAGCTCCGACACCCTTTCATGCTCTTTATTCTTAGTGGAAACCACCACCTCTTCATGCATATAACAAGGTAGCTTTACCTTTACCAACATCGAATCTTCAGATTTTGTCTCCCAGCTTGTATCTCTATCCTCCTCGCTTGTTTCCCCAAAAATCAATCTTGTAGCCTCATCATCTTCACCATAGGCCGATTCAGCATCAGCATCATCATCCTCTAGCTGCTCCACAATAGCTTGACCAACATCATGCACACTTTTCTCATCCAACTCCAGGCTCTCGGCACCTACCACTTGACCACCATCTGTTACCCTTTCATACAAGCACTCCACACAAACAGGCTCCACCTCTCCAAGATGCACTAGACCTTGGCATCTACTAACTCCTCTACACAAAGATTCTCTTCAACAAAAGACTCATCTTCATTGACGAGCTCCTCCACAATTGGCATAGATACCTCACAAACATGCAACTCCCAAGGAACATAGTCAATCATAGGCCTTACCCTAATAGGCTCCACACTTTGCATCACTGGCACCATCATTGACTGGCCCATAGAACACACTGCTACTTCAATAGGGACACAATTTGTAGGTTTAAGCAATCCCAATCCCATTTTCTCTCACTTTCCTGCGCTTCACCTTGGCAACTCTGACTGTCTTGGCATAAGTCTTTGGCTCTTCATCATCCACCTTATTGCGAACTTGAGGACACAGGCAAGCTAGAAATTTGTCTTGCTTGAAACCATCCACATTGACCACTTGGGTGGCAACAACTAGATCACTCCAACAAGCTTCAAAATTATGAACAAAAACATAAAAATCTCCACTTACTTCTTGTAGCAACTCTTTAATCTTTGCATCCGCTTCAACAACCGACACCACTTTTTGAAACCTGTGTAGAAATCGCTCTCGGAAACCAACTCAATCTTGCTTATCTGCAGCTTCCAAACCTTTAAACCAGGCTTTTGTTTTACCTTGCAGCATCAACGGCACTGTCTCCAGCTTTTCTTCATCACTCCACATTTGCAATGAGAGCATAAATAACTCAAAATTTGCCAGCCACTTATCCACATCTTCATCACCATTAAAAATCGGGCCAGCACTTTGCCACATTTTTTCGCTTATAAATATATCACCAGGGAGTAACCAACATGCTTCTCAATGGGGGCACCAGAAGATGGAGAGAGGGAATGGGGAACACACCCGACACACAAAAAGTTGCCCCTATATAGCTCAGGGTATTCACAGCACCCCCGTCCTCTCAAAAACACCTTCAAAAAAAAGCAACTCACACTAGCAGGGCCTCGCTTGCACTTTCTCAGCGCACACACGACCTGCACAGTTGCTAGACAACGATCACACCGATCTTACGTGCTTCTACGTCTTCCACAACTTAACAACTCTCTCTCTTTCTCTCTCTCTCTCACACACACAGGGGACCCGGGGGGCGTACACGCTCACACACACCGGCACCACGCACCCTAGAGACAAGCAAAGAAGAAAGGGGGGAAGGGGAAAAAAGACGACACCAAAAATCAGCAATGATAGCTTCTCCTTCAATGAAAAAAGACACCATGTACAAAATCCTTAAACCATGCTCTAGGGTGCACCATGGCCATCACCGCTTCATACAGAGGGGCATACACCTCCCTCACCACTCTACTCCATCGGCACACGCCTCCACGGGAAAAATTCACCATTAGCTTCACTTCGACAGAAGCTTCTCTTCTTGGCAATTTTTGTTGGCTTCTTTTCTTGCAGAGCACTCGCCCTTCCAAGCCGCTTCATGGCAATCTGCTTTCCTGCACCCTTCGCTCGCCAAGTGTGTAAAAACTTTTTTCTTCCCCTCTTGGTAGCCCTTGCTAGCACCTTCTTCTACAAGGCCCTCGCTCTTTTGAGCCTCTTCAAAGACCATGCATGTCGGCTTCGACCACCGAGCGCACGAAGCTCTTCTCTTTCCTCCTCCTCCTCTTACCCCTCCACAGAGCGCTCTTCGTCACTCCTCCACTTACTCTTCCTTTTTTCTCCAGGCCCAAAAAAAAAACTCTCCTCCCTCGAAGGCCAAAAACCTCCTTTTTTTTTCTACCCTTCTTTTTCCCAAAAAATCAACCCCCCAAGCAATAGCTTCAGGCGCTATTGCTCCTGAGCTCTTCCCCAAAAAATATTTTTTCTTTTCTTTCTCTTAGCTTTTGACCTTGCCCTTTTGTTTTCCCCAAACTCCAGCCATCCTTTTCTTTTTTTGTATCGAACCTTCCAGCCACCCTTTCCTTTGCATTTATAGCCAAGGGTTTTCACATTCATTTCCCATGGTGTTGGTGCTTCTATGCGCTCGAATTTGTCAAATGAGTTTCCTCTGTCACGCTACATGGGAAGTTCACTATACTGATTTTGAATTCCACGTCTCATCCACCACTTGATGCCACGCTAGCCTTGGACGACACGTCCAAAAGTGGAAAAAAACTTTCGATCTCTTTTTATCATGAGTGCCTGCCAACCTGATGTGTGTATCACTATGCCCATGACTCTAACCGGGGATCCGCAAGTTTTGGCTGACTCCCCACATAGCATGTGATTTTGAAGAACCCAAGCGAGCTAAAAAAAAACTCATGTTGGCATGCCTACCAACGCGGCCTGGTGAGCACATACCCGACCCTCGGCAACTATTCCACATGCCATAACTTGCCCGTTTGAAGCCCAATTGACAATCCAAAAATATCGGCATGCTCCACAGCTTGAGCTTTACACTGATCCCAGTTTTGGCCACCTATTTGTAGCTGCCCTGCCTGTCCGAGATCTGCAAAGCCTTCTAACTTTGGGTTGGCACATCTTTCACATTGTGGCCCTGTTTGACGAGCCGTTTGGACGGGCTCCTAGAGCATCTCGAATACCACATTTTGGGACACATTTCTTGAATCTTGGACACTTTAACCTACTGTCCCAATCAGCCCACTTTGGACGCCCCTCCTTGGCCTAAAAAATTGTCTTAAGCATACATTTCCGCTATCATTGGCCTGCCCAGGACCTCCACAACTGCCTCGATACTTCACCATGCACCTATCAGTATACACAACATTGCATTGTACACTTCCTAGCATGGACCAACTTTGGATGCACCATCGTCATGCATGAAGCTTTCCATCTTCATTGCATCACCTAGGTCACAAGGAACACAAAGATTGTATTGTACCAAGTCTCTCTTGATGGGAGAACCTATAATACAAAAGCCTATTGGAGGAGGGACCGGCTCCACATAAATCAAGTCCTCAAATGTTGTCAAGTTCTCTACATTATTATCTAACTTGATTATTTAATTTCCTCTTTTTATTTTTAGATAAAATCGGTCTATTTTAGCTTAATTAAATAGCTAAATTAACTTTCTGACCATAAGCTTATTATCATGTCTTACTTATAATGTATAGTAACTCTAATAAATAGCACTTAATTATCTAATTTGATTAGCTAAATTCCCCCCTTTAGTTTTAGCTAAAATCAGGTTGTTTTGGCTTAATTATATAGCTCGATCAACTTTTAGACCTTAGTCTAATTATCACTGCTTACTTATGATGTATACTAACTCTAAAAAATAGCACATAATTATCTAACTTGATTAGATAATTTCCTTCTTTTAATTTTAGCTAAAATCGATCTTTTTTGTCTTAATTAAATAGCTAGATTAACTTTATGACCTTAAGCTAGTTATCATGGCTTTACTGATGTATACTAATTATGTTATAATAGAACATAATTTTCTAACTTGATTAGTTAAATTCTTCATTTTTAGTTTTAGCTAAAATCAATCTATTTTGGCTTAATTAAATAGCTAGATTAATTTGTTGACCTTAAGCTAATTATCAAGGCTTACTTATGATGTATTATAATTCAAAAAAAATTTACAAAGACTAATCATAAAATTATGATATAATTCTTCTAACTTCTTAAAAATCTAATCAAGCTTTGATAATTATCTTGTACTAATCTGAGCTTAATTAGTATATTTATCCTTAATTTAAGACTAAAAAGATTAATTTCAATCCTAATATGGCTTACTATTTGATTAGATTAATATCCCTAATCTTAATCTATGTAATCAACAAAATATTAAGAGTTAAAAGAGTAATTTATAATGTAAAGAGGTTTAATCTTCTTAATTAATTAAATTAATTAAGAAAAATAAAGATAATTTAGCATAATTTTTTAATTAAAAAGAGATTACGCTAATTACCGTTGATTATCAGGTAGAGTCTTGCTCTCTAGTGATTTTTTAGTAGAGTTTCTCTCTATGCGAGAGAGAAATGGCTAGGTCTCCGAGTCTGAGTGAAATTGTGAGGCAAGGGGGTCCTATTTATAGGTTTCTGGGCACTCACATTCTGGAAATGGTAGTAGCTTGCATCCCTACATCTCTCTTAGCATCCCCTGCTACTATTTTTGTCCTTGGAAAGTTAGTGATGACCCTTCCCATCACCTACCAGTTTTATAAATCAAATTTGCTAAATTTTGACATACTTTTTTGCTTATCGATAAATATTTGGTAAATATCTGTAAAATATTTGGGAAGTCTTAGTAAAAGTCTATGCTTAAATGATTACTGCAACCATCAAATTTTCCTTAGCAAATTAATTGACATTGAATCTTCTAGAGAGACTAGCGGGGTCAATTTTTGTCCAAATTTTATTCTGAAAATTTCTAGCCTTGGATTTGTTGTGCTTAAGATTCCAAAAATACCATTTCTAATTGCTTTTGAGATACTGTTTTACCTGTTTGTATGTCCAATGCTTTCTCCTAAAGCTTTGAGTTCATTGCTATGTAGCTAGAAAGGTGGAGACCTTACAATGTCAAAGGACTTTTAATGGAAATGGCCTATGAAGTTTGAGAATAGCGGAATTGGGAGAATCAAAGAGAACATTTTTATGAGATTTCTTTGAGAACATAGAGGGTCAAAAGTTACTATACATCATAATTAAGTCATGAAAATTAGCTTATGATCAAAAAGTTAATCTAACTATTTAACTAAGCCAAAACAGATTGATTTTTGCTAAAAATGAAAGAGGAAAATGAGCTAAATAATTTGGATGATTTAAACGTAATTACTAAAGTTAGAAAATGTCATTATCTACTTGTGAGAATTATAATATAGTTAATTAATTAGTTTAAGTAATTATAATTGATTAAAAGTGCTATTTTGATCTAAAGATTAACTAGGATAAATAGAATCTACTGTCAAAAATCTCAAAATTTTTTATGGAAAGTGTAAACCATTGATACGAAGCTGAAGAGATCCATATTTATGAGATAATGAATATAATAAATATTAAGAAAAAAATAAGTAGATTTCAAGCTTAATAAAGATGGAGAAATTATTAAAAATTGTAGAAATTTATAAGAAAATAAAGAGAGCTCATTAAACCCATAATAAAGCTATGATAAAGTTATCTTACCCATATAAGCAAATAAGGAATTACTACGTCAAGAAATTACCATTTAGGACTACAAATTTAACCTTAGTTGAGTTAAAAAGAGGAATTAGATTGAATACGAAGATCAAGTCAAGTTTTTGAATGATTTACCTAATAAATAGACGTGCTTTTTAATAAAGATAAGAAGTCATGGAACCAAAAAGGACCCGTGTCAATCCTCAATTTGATGATGAGGGTAGTATTCCTAAAAGAGCTAGAGCGTCGCACGACGATGAGGCCGGGCCTAGTACTAGGCCTACTGATGAGAGCATTCAGGTCCCAACACTACAACAAATAGTCAACCAATCCCAGGTGGGTCTTCATTATAATTTAAGTTTTAAATAATTTACCTTTTAAATGATTCAAGTTTTTCTTTAAATATGAACATTGCATACGTAAAAGAGGGAGTAAGGAATTAGAAAAAGTAAAAACTAGCTGAAAACGGAAGACATCTTCCAAGAAACCATTGTGCATTTGTTTGTGAATTAGGATTGAATTGTTTGGGATAAGACTGGTTGAATCAGGAAAGATATGATTGATCATCTTTAAGACAACTTGTCTCAAGACACCTCCGACTCCTTGGTATATTTTGATGAATAATGATGGCTTTCCAGCCACAGATAAGTCAGTTACCCCCATGAACGATGAGTTTCTACTTCGTGTCATGCCTTGATGTTTCTACATAAGTTAGGATACCGTTTTAATCTTAGGGGAGCCGCCCGGTTGTATGTGTAACTGGTTTGGTGTATGGGCACCCCGAACTTGGGTGATGGGTTTCCACCCTGGATTATCAATAAGGAATGGGTGCCTTTTTCCACCCTTAGGTGGTCTTGAGACAAGAAGAGTACTAGTCATGGTTATCATGGTCAATGTTTATGATTGACAGTACCTTGTTTTAAGTTTAAAAATGTATGTTTGCTAAAAAAATGCTTTTCAATGCTGTCTTTAAAACTTGATCGAAGGAATCACTGTGACGAAAAGTTAAAAAAACCATTATTTTAACTGTTAAAAGAATGTGATAGTAAGTAGAAAACAAAATAATCATGTGTGAGTGCGGGGTGGTAAGTGGGGATTGACTAAGGTTGTCAATCATGGACTGGTGTACATGATTAGTCACGTAGTTATCCATTCTTGCGCACTAAAAACGTTTAGAAAACTTCTTCACTTGGAAGAGGAGTCCACTAGTGGCTGTGCCCTCACATCTATTAGGGGTAAAAAATCGTTGGTTGAGGATAATTTAGCCCAATTTGTGGAAGTTATAGGGCCAAAAGTGTTTTGGACTTTTAAGATGTTATCTCGTTTCTACTGTGAGGCAGGACTAGGTATTCTTCTAGGGCTATAGAACCAAGTCATTGTCAATGGTAAAGGTCTATTCCCTGGATTTTTCTTGTTTAGAAACTCTACTTTTTATTAGGCTTAGAGACCTGTCAAGGATCCCATCTTGATTTTGGGCTGGGGATCTCACATACCTTAGGCAAGTTAGGGTTTTTCTTGAGGTGGGAACCCGGCCCAAGCTTGAGGTGCTTGATGATTGAGATGCTTGAGGTGCTTGTCATGCTTGAGATGCTAGGGTTGTACTTGAGGCAGGAAACCGGACCCAAGCTTGAGGGGCTTAAGGGTTGAGCTTGTGGTGGGAACCGGGCCCAATGTTGAAGGGCTTGAGGTGTCACAAAAGTCAACAAGATGCCTACAAGGAGAGGGGTGAGCCATGCAAGTAGGGAGGGTGTTTGAATGACCTCTCTCTATCTCCCAAAGGGCACCCCTTGCTCATGAGGCAAGTAGGACACATGTCAAGGCCCTAGCTAGGTTTCCCTCAAGGAGTGTCCAAAGCCTATTGGTTGATCCCTTGAGAGGTCCAATGAAGAATTAGCTAATTAAATTGATTGTATTTTCATTTATCAGTTCCTCTCTCTCAAAGGAGAAAGGGAGACACTTGTCCCAAGGCTAGCATGCTTCCTTGATATGCACTAGGCCTATGATTGGCCAAGCTTGAGGAGGTCCAATCAAATTCTAGAGAGCGCTAGAAGAGGGGGTCGACCAAAGCAAGAAGGGGGCTAGCTTGGGGGGTATTCTCTCTCTCTCTCTCTCTCTCTCTCTCTCTCACACACACACACACACACACACACACACACACACACACACACACACACACACACACTCACTCATTGTGTGAAGTGCAAAGTGCAAGAGATCCATCTCCTTATCCAAGCTGGTAGAGAAGTTGAGAGCCTACACCAACACTCTTGGCTATGGAATGCAAATCCAACCAAGAGCCACGCTTCAATGCTTAAGCTTGTCATATTCTCCATCTTCATTACTATGCTATTATGTATGCTAGCAAGAAGAGTGATGATAAGTGAGAAACTATTTCTTTCTCCTATGAATGTTTCTTCTTCCTCTTCTCTACCCTCATTCCCCGCTAGCTCTCTCCACCTTTGAAGGTGTTTCAGGCCTTGGGACTCAGGGGGACTCAGGCTGGGGATAGTTAATGCTTTTTACAAAGTCTATGTTATGCTCATGATGCATGAAGCTTTCCATCTTCATTGCATCACCTAGGTCACAAGGAACACAAAGATTGTATTGTACCAAGTCTCTCTTGATGGGAGAACCTATAATGCAAAAGCCTATTGGAGGGGGGACCGGCTCCACATAAATCCGGTCCTCAATTGTTGTTTTCAAGTTCTCTAAAATCTCTCTTTCTTGCAAAAGTATTGTTGATGCCAAGTTAATTAAGTACTATGATTATGTTTCTACCATCAAAATTAATTTCACCCTCTATGTTGTCAAAGTAGTCTCACAAAAATGCTCTCTTTAATTCTCCTGATTTCGCTATCCTCAAAGTTCATAGGCCATTTCCATTACAACAAAATACTGCCCCAAGATTGGCTTAAGGAGATTTGTGAATTATTGGATTTTTCAAGAAATTGTTTTTTGGGAATTGTATTAATGAATGGAGAGTACTCAAATTTTGGGTAATACAAAGGGACCTTGGAGGGTATTTTGAACTTTGGATATTTAATCCTCACTTGAGTACCCAACATTGGGCCCAATGTATATAAGGGTCCTCAATGGATTTGGGCCTTGGCCTTGCATTGGTTGCACACTTCAAAAAAGAAAGATAATGGGAAGAGAGGAGTTTAAAGCATAATCAGCAAGAGTAGTGGCAAGCAACACATAGGGGGATTTTGGAGCTTATGGTGGGCAAAATAGGTCTTGAATGACAACAATGCAGAAACAAGGAAGAATTTCATCATGTTGCAAGCTTTTTGGGCCTATTGGTGGCAAGTTTGATGAAGGTCAAGGATCCCATGCCATGTCATCTACTAGTGTTTCTCACACACCTTAAAAGGAAAAAGACTTGCTATTAAAAGCATGACTTGATGAGCTTTATAAGGAGGTCCTTCTATGCCTATTGGTAGCACCCAATAGAGGAAATCATGGAGGGGAATAAGGGAGCCACAAGGGGAAAGAGGAAGAGCAAAGAGAAAGGCTCCAATGCATATTGTGGACTCAGAATGGGGACGAGGAAGAGAAAGAGAAAGAGCGTAGGGAAGATCAAACATGGAGTAAAGGGAGAAGGGAAGCTTCAAACCTGATTGAAGATCCTTGGAAGCATTCAATGCATTCAAGAGCTTCAAGGGTACAAGTTCAACGGATTCAAAGTGTCAAGAATTGAATTTAAGTGCAAAGTGATTCAAGAGAAAATTTGAGAGAATTCAAGGGTTTGAGTTCAAGGGATTCAAAAGGTTGATAAGTGAAGTCAAGTGCAAAGTGCCTAACACTTAAGTTTCAGGGGAAAAAGCAAGGGATAGAGAAGCAACTACAAGGGTTCAAGACACAAGAGCTAAGTTTCAAAGGCAGTGATTCACCCAATGAAGGGAAGGAAGGAAGGAAGTACCGAGTGCAGAAGCCTCAAGTATAGGTGTATTAATAATAATATCTTGAAGCACATGATATAGGGAGCTTTTAATGAGTGACCATCCTGGGTAAAAAAGTAACTTCTGTTTCCTCTTGTCCCTCCCTCCCCTCTCTCTGTTGCACTTTTAGTCTTGAGTAGAAGCCCTTGTGTCTTTCGAAGTCATATTAGGTCTTTAGTTCATGGCTCGATAGGTAGATCTTTGACATCTCTCTCTCTCTCTCTCTCTCTCTCTCACTCACTCTCTCTCTCTCTCTCTCTCTCACACACACACACACACACACACACACACACACACACACACATTCGACTCATTGGATAGATCTTTGAGGTCTCATAGGATTGTTTCTACAATGTGAAAATTTTCTTTTTTCTTCATCTCCTCTCCTCTCTGTCTTGTTGAGTTTAGGAAGTTGTTGTAACTTCTTTGCTTTTGACTTGACTTTTCCTCCTCCTCTTTGTTTTCCTTTGTTATGACATCTTGAGTTCATCTCTCTCTTTTTCTCTTCTCTCCCTTTCTCTCTCATTACACACACACACATATCACACTGGCGATTAGCCTATTTGATGGCCTCTCTCTCTCTCTCTCTCTCTCTCTCACACTCACACACACACACACACACACACACACACACACACACACACATTCGACTCATTGGATAGATCAAGAGCACGAAGCCCTCTACGCATTGATGTAAAGACAAAATTTTTCTGAGCAATGGAAGGCTTTGCTGTAACAGCATCTCAGAACTGAAAAAACTATCAAAACTTTGCATTTTTGTTGCCGACTTGAAGGCAATGTCGGACAAAACTCGCAAGGGTGGAAAATCCACACTCACCATGGAGAATGATGCAAAATCTCCAAGGAATTTGGATGCTAATCCAACCACATCATCTACAACAACGGAAGCAATGATCATGGCTTACTTGATCTCATTACAAGAAATCGTCAACAAGCAAGGTGAAGAGTTGCGCGCACTTGCAATGGAGAATGGTACTTTAAGAGTTCTTGTTGTGGAGAATGAGCACCTCAAGAAGGTTCTTGAAATGAAAACAACACGCTTGGTGCATCTTGAGAATGAAGTTCAAGAATGTAAGCGCTCTCTTGTAGACATGAATGTATTGAAAGAGCACTTGAACAAAGTTGAGAGTGATCATGTATTGAAAGAGGAAATGATAGATACAATACGACATGATGTATGTGAGATGAGAAATGCATCCAAATCATGGGCTGATATATGTAAGGATAATGTGGTTTCTACATCTCCTATCATGTAAGCCATTGTGCAAGCAAAGAATGTAGAGAATGTGGACACTCAAGAATTGCAAGAACGGAAAAAACACTCAAAGAACATCGTCATTCGTGGCATGAAGGAGGAAAGAATGGAAACACCCCAATCTCTTGCGGTTGCTATTGAAGAGTTTTTTGCTACACACTTTGGCATGTCTGGAATCATGGCTTATGGTGCACATCGAGTTGGAAAACAAGGAGTCTTTCGCTCGGGAGAAAGACCTATTGTATGTACCATGGCTGATGAGGTAAAGAGAAAGATCATCCTTGAAAATAATTGGATCTACCTCAAAGGAATGGGATGTGATGTATATGAGGATCGCACTCTTATGCAATAAAATGTACGTCGCAAAGCATATGAGGAAAGAACTAAGAAGGTCAAGTGTCATCTCAAGAAGAAAATTCACTTGAGGAGGATGCAAGTCCACTCAACAAATAGGGACACATGATCTATGAGACCAACTCACGCTTGCGAATAAGCTTTTGGAATTGTAACGACTATCCATGGAATGCGGGAATTAGCATTGCTGAGCTTACCAATGACTCTGATGTGATACTTCTTGTCAAAACATGGGAGCATGATGCGCAACAAATATTTGGATTTGACAAATATGATGTGCATTCTTTGATGTGGACCAAAAATGCAAAGCAACGTAGAGGCCAAGGAGGTGTAGCATGTATGATCAAAAAGGGTTTGAAAGATGTTTCCATTGTCAAAGAAGATAAGTATAAATGCTACTTATGACTGAAAATCAGCCCACCCAATGGTCAAGTCATGTTTGTGGTTGGTTGCTACATTCCTCACTATGACTCCAACTTTTATGCTCGCTTGGATATGGATAGAGATCAGCCCTTTGTTGAAATAGAGGAAGACATTGCTCATTACAAGGACCAAGGTGAAGTCATTGTCTTTGGAGACATGAATGCTCGCACAAATAGGTTACAACACGACACACAACAAGTTGACATGTCGCATGTCTCAAGAAGAATGGATGACTCATACATGTATACTCGAAGATCTAATGATGCAAAAGAATTGGATCACTATGGAAAGTCACTTCTACATATGTGCAATAGTACCAGAATGCTCATTGCAAATGGTGTATCTTTATGGCAAGGCACCAATGACTTTACATGTAGAAAGCACAATGGTGATAGTGTGATCGACTATATGTTGTTTTCGGAAGCCACTATAGAATGCATACAAAGATTTACACTTGGTGAATGGAATCCAAAATCATGTCATAGGATGCTATGTATTGACCTCAAGGGTGGTAAAAGACCCGAGTATGTAGCCTCCAATCATGATGTGGATCATTCGTACCTACGTCTAGACTTTAAACGAGCACTTATATATGCTGATATGGTGGACCAAATGTTAAGCATGACAGAACATCAAGAGAGCCCAACATTAGCATGCAAGTGGAAAGTTTTCAAAGAAGTAATTTGCTCTTGTGCGAGGGAATGCTTTTTGGTGGAACACATGTCTTGCAAAAGATCTAAGAAAGGTAGCACCAAGAAGAAATGGTTCGACATGGAATGTAGTCAAGCCCGAAAACACTTGCTAGGTTGGATGCAAGCAAAGACAAGGAAGGTTACTTGGAACATTCACACACATACAAAGCACTTGTTCAAAAAAAGAGGAGAAGGTGGGAAGTCAAAAAACTTCTTTTAGCGCAAGAAAAAGCACATGCATGTGGCAAGTTTTGGCAAAATCTAAAAGGCAAGCGTGTTGAGAGCTTTGGTGACTTGACTCTTGAGGATATGTATATGCATTGCAAGAACCTCTATGAGCAACCCAATGTTGATAAGATGGAGTGTTGTAGCTCCCTTCCGTTTATGCCTCCCTTCTTTACCATTGAAGATGTATGCCACGCGCTTGAGAAACTCGCTACTTGCAAGGTAGGGGACCTTCAAGGTGTCAAGGCTGAAATGATTAAATGGACAAGCAAGAAAACACGATGTTGGATATGCGATATGTTTAACTTTGCACTTCAGCATGGCATGCCTCATGATTGGAGTGCAAATTGGATCAAACCTTTGCACAAAGGACGAGATGTAAACAATGTGAACAACTATCACACTATAATGATTGGTTCATGGAGATGAAGATAAGTGAATGGGCTGAAAAAAACGACAAACGTGCACTTAGCCAAGCAGGTTTTCGAAAGCATCATAGAATTATTCATCACCTGTCACTCTTTGAGTTCTTATGAAAGCGTCTCGATTGAAAGGAAAAAATTTGTATCGTTGCTTTGTGGATTTCAAGAAAGCTTTTGACATGGTACCGCGAGGAAATCTTTGGAGACGTATGCAAAGCCTTCAAGTTCCGAGAGAATTTATGCATGCAGTCTTTCGCATCTACCAAAAAGTGATATGTCAACTACGTATGGGAGATGGAATTTCAAATTTTTTTGCAAGCACCATTGGTGTCAAACAAGGATGCCCACTTTCCCCAACCCTCTTTGGGCTACTCATTGATGAATTGGAATGCATGGTTCTTGATTTTATGCAACAAGAAGGCATAGAAGAGGTTAAGATCGGAAATGCGGGGACCATGCTTTTGCTTTATGCCGATGATGTAGTGCTCTTGGCACATACCTTAGAAGATGCACAAAAGCTTATGAGTGTCTTGGAACGCTTTTGCCTACATAGCGGGCTGATCGTGAATGGATAAAAAACCAAGGTTATGCTTGTAAAGACCCTCAATGAAGAAAATCCATGCATTATATACAATAATGAGAAACTTGAAGTGGTAGATAGCTTCAAGTACCTTGACCTTGAGGTTCCATCCAATCATAAATGGAAGGATTGCGCAATGCGTCGCTTTGAAGCCGGAAAGAGGGCTTATTATGCATTTGAGAATATGTGCAATGCTGGAGAGATCAAGTGTTGGGCTCTCAAAAAGTACCTCTTTAACACATTGGAGACACTGGTGCTTCTTTATGGAGTGGAGGTGTGGGGTGGTAGTGTTGGGAAGTCTACTTGGAAAGAGTTTGAGAATGTCCAAAAGCGTTTTCTCACCAACTTTTTCCAAGTCAAGACACAAACACCCTACATGCTCTTACTTCTTGAGTCTGGATCTCTTCCCATTGAGGTCTTGGGCATGCAAAGGGTTGTGAAGCACATGCCTAAGACACAACATAGCCCTTTCTATTGACTTCCTAGAATCGCATATGAAGCAACTCAAAAGGTCCAAAAGACATGCAAGAGAAAAATATTAAGTTCGGGATGGATGCTTGACATCAAGAAATGGTTTGGAAGATGGGATGCATGTCACTTGGTCAAGGATGCGTCGATCGACTCCCAAGTTAATGAGGCCTTCTTACAATGCCAATGTATCACAGCTTGGGAGAAATCCGGAGGTTCTTGCTTCAGCCATTACACCACACACATTGCCCCAAACTACAAATCTCTCTTCTTCTCCGAGCGTGGTAATCGAACCCATCCCTACATCCTTGAGCCCATCCCATTGAGTGCGATCCGCACCATTGCTCCATTCATCTTAGCTCGCATTCTCTACGCTGCGAGACAGGACGTTGGGGCAGTGACGAGGAGTCTCATCGACTTTTCACCTTATGCCCTCGTCAAGTGCGAGAGAGTGAGTACCACACACTACTTGAGTTCTCAGCTTTCGACCACAGTAGGTACTCTTTTCCCCATATCTTTTGCCATGAGCTCTCCCTACATACCTTCCTCTCCCCACCACGATGTGAACTCTCTATTACAATGCTCATTTCAGCCATTTTTGAGCATCGAGAGTCACTTATGACCTCCACTCACACCGTGTGACATGTTCATTTGGTCCCATAGGTCATATTTGACCTCCGAGGATGATAATAGAACTCTCTCTCTCTCTCTCTCTCTCTCTCTCTCTCTCTCTTCCTTAGAGGGACATGTGCATCTAACTCATGGGTTTAGGAAGAGGTAGTCTCTTCATTTGAACAAGCATCTCCTATCCTTGTGATTGAGAGAGTGTCAGGTATGAGTTATCATAGTGAAGGAGATGTGGGTGGTATCTCTAAAAAATCAAAAGTCAGGCCCTCCATGATTTTACACTAATGTTATACTAATGGTATATCCAATGGGTATGATTGGAACTAAGGACAAATCCGAGGGAGGAATAGAGAGATTAATACCCTTGGAAAATGAAGCAAGAGCTAAATTCATAGCCACAAAAGATCTTGAGAGAGTGCTTATTGATAATCCTAGTGTGGGGTTATATAAGTTGATGACCAAAGAAGGGAAAATTATTACATCAAGGAAGATGTGAACCTAGGGGAGCTTATAGACATCAAGAAGATGTCACAAAAGAGCTTGAGAGAGTTCTTATTGATAATCCTAGTGTGGGGTTATATAAGTTGATGACCAAAGAAGGGAAAATTATTACATCAAGGAAGATGTGAACCTAGGGGAGCTTATAGACATCAAGAAGATGCATGTCTATCAGTTTGAAATGGAAAAAAGACCTTAAGAATGGGCATGAGTATAGATACATGTATGTAGAAGATATGGAAAATTTTTCCTATTAGGGAGAACCATTTTCTATCATTTACTTGAATTAAGTGGCGAATAGAAAGCCGGTCTAGAGAGAGCTATTCTTTATGGATCAAGTCACACAGATTCCACCACATGTAGAGAACACACATATGACATCGGTGGGAGTACCAAGAGTCTTAGGCCTTGGGATGAGAGGGTCAAAAAAAAAACCTATGAGGGGTGGCTTTATAGACGTTACAATGTCATCCATGCCAAGAATTATACTTAGAGCACCAGCACCTATAGTCTATGAGGAATTTCTAGGAGCTGCAAGAATGATGAAATTTGTCGTTGGTCACAAAATGCATGAGTTTAACGAATCAAGGGATCCCCATGTACATTTTGCATCATTTAAATAAGTGTTGAGAGCTAAACAGGTCATGAATTTCCATATTCAGGTTGAAGGTTTTGGATTAACTTTGGAAGGCACCACACTTACATGGTTTGAGCCCTTGAAAAAGGAAGATTATGAAAACATAGAAGAGGGAAATAGCAAAGTAATTTGTTTTTTCTCTATTTTTAAAGGTGATATCAATCAGCTCTTTTAAGATAGAGAGTAAACCATTAGGTCCAAAAATGGGAATATTTTTGTAGCATTGTGTAATGTCTATCGCTAGACCTGTGTAATTTGTTCTTGGAGGTTTATGAATAGCTCTGTACTATTCTTAATTATCCAAAATGGATTGCAATGGATCCTAAAAAACTTGCAAGTTGTTTTTTGTTTAGTTACACGATGGTGTTCTAGTTTTTCTAGGACTAAATTAAGACATTTAGTCATGTAGTTTGTAATTTTTGTATATATCCCATTTGAGGCATTTGCGATCCATCTAAATGTATGTCTATGTGCTTTGTAAGTGGGATGGAAAATCTCATGATTCTCAATAAGCTGTATGATTTGGCAAGGTTGTTCCTCTATGAAAGGTAGACAAGCTTGATTCTCTTTTGCTCTAACATTTTTGTCTCAATAGAAGCATTTGCTAACTATGAGCACTCATGATAAGTTCTAGGAATAAAGGCTTCACTTTAGGAATTGCCTAGAAGCTTCCAAAGTTTGGAATATACTAGTAGCAAACAAACTTGGGGAAACTTTGCAACAAATCTATCTATTTTTTTTCAAAGGTCGTAACAAGATAATTGACAAATGTGGGAGCATTATCATTAGTGCAAAATCAAAGTTAAATGTTCATTCTACTCTCTTGGTTATTGTTAGCCATGTTAACAAAATTTGTGTGCTTACTTAGTGTATTCTTTGGAAATTCAAATCCTTAGTTGCTACTCCTCTTAGCCTTTGAAAATCAACACTTAAGTATCTACACCCACGGCTCAAATTGGTTAATTATAGAGAGTAGTGGAGTGGGTCTAATATTGTAGAGTTTCCAAGAGATAGCTCCTTTCAGACTTCTTATGGCTCAATAATGGTAAATCCATAGGCAAGTCTAAAACGACTCCATTATTAAGACCAAAGCTCCCGAGGTGTGCACTATATCCCACATACTAGGCTCAACAAATCCGATAATAGATCCTTGTCCCACTTACCCTAATATAATTAAAAAAATCAACCACTAATAGGCTACTTAAGGACCTCTCTTCTTAATCAAGAAAAGAGAAACCAAATGCTTTGATATCGATGTAATGGAAATGGCCTATGAACTTTGAGAGTAGCGGAATTAGGAAAGTTAGAGAAAGCATTTTTGTGAGATTACTTTGTGAGCATAGAGGGTAAATTTAATTGATGGTAGCAACATAAACATTGTACTTAGTTAACTTGGCATGAACAATAAAGAGAGAGATTTTAGAGAACATGACAACAATTGAGGACCGGATTTACGTGGAGCCAGTCCCCCCTCCAATAGGAATTTGTTTTAGAGATTCTCCCATCAAGAGAGACTTGGTACAATACAATCTTTGTGTTACTTGTGACCTAGGTGATGCATTGAAGATGGAAAGCTTCATGCATCACGAGCATAACATAAACTTTGTAAAAAAAAAAAACTATCCCAAGCCTTAGTCCCAAGGCCTCAAACACCTTCGAAGGTGGAGAGAGATAGCAAGGAATGAGGGGAGGGAAGAGGAAGAAGAAACATTCCATAGGAGAAAGAAATAGTTCCTCACTTATCATCACTCTTCTTGCTAGCATACATAATAGCATAGTAATGAAGATGGATAAAATGGAAAGCTTAAGCATTGAAGCATGGCTCTTGGTGGGATATGCATTCCATAGCCAAGAGTGTTGGTGTAGGCTCTCAACTTCTTTACTAGCTTAGAGAAGGAGATGGAGCTCTTGCACTTTTCCCTTCACACAATGAGGGTGTGTGTGGGAGGGTATACCCCCAAGCAGCCCCCCTTCTTGCTTTGGTCGACCCCCCCTTTGTGGCTTATGCTTGAATCTCATTGGACCCTTCTAGGCCTAGCCAATCATATTCAAATGATGCATATCAAGCAACAAGGGTAGCCTTGGGACATGTGTCCCCATTTCTCTTTTGAGAGAGAGGACTTGATAAATGCAAAAATAATTAATTAAATTGACTGAATGGTCATTGGACCCCTTGGTAGGCCAACCAATAGGCTTTGAACACACCATGAGGGAAACATGAAGAGGAGGTTGACATGTGTCCTTGTTGTCTCCTTGGTCTAGGTTTACCTTGAGTGAAGGTGTGTGTGTTCTCTCTCATGCTCCCAAATTCTAGGGATCGCCCCCTCCTTGTAGGGATACTTGTTGACCTTTTGACACCTTCAGCCCCTCAAACTTGTGCCCGATTTCCACCACAATCTTGGCCCTTCAGCCCCTTAAACTTGGGCCGGGTTCCCACCTCAAGTATAACCCTAGCATCTCAAGCATGAAAAGCACCTCAAGCATCTCAGTCATAAAGCACCTCAAGAACCTCAAGCATCTTGATCATTAATCACCTCAAGCATCTCAGTCATCAAGCACGACAAGCGCCTCAAGCTTGGGCCGGGTCCCACTTTAAGCACAGCCCGAGCTTATCTAAGGCCACATGACTTTTAACAATAAATATTGGAGGTTTTTAATTAATCTAACCCTAAGGTCTTTAATATCCATTAGCTAGCCTTTCTCTTTGACATATCATCTCTCATTTGGGCCCCTTTACCATTGGCCCCATGTTGATAGACCTGTAAGCACATGTCTATATTATAACCCTTGTTCTAGTCTATTCTCCCATATTAAATGATCAGTTTAATATGAGAAAATCATTTGGGTTGGTTAGATATTAGATATAAATCTGAAGCTAAAATAAAGTTTAAAAACTTTATACAACATGAGGAATCCTTCCATAATGAAAAATAAATTATCATGCATAAATATAGCTCATACACATGTATTCCTATATTTTGGTCAAATAAAACTGGAAATCTATATGTTGCAATAATGCCCCCACTCAATTTGCACCATTAGTTCCATGTTGCTAAAGCACAAGTCAATTTTCTTGTAGTTTTTCCACAAAGATGCATGCAAGACAAGACAGAGATATAACAATCACATCTTATCCACATTTGCAAAACAGGGCCATGTACAACACAAAGACGAGATGTTTTAAGTGGTGGTTTGTATTGTCTTGTGGACCATCTGGAAGACTTGTTTCTCTCATGTTCTCAGAAACTCTCCATCGGTACTACTCATAAGACTCTATCCATGATATGGATTGATTTGATATACACTCCCATATTGCAATGGAGTTCATTCAATTCATCATTTTGATCACGTCATGATAGACGCCACTATTTTATCAGGTGATGGGTAATATTATCCTTGTTTTTTAAATTCTTAGGTGGGCATATTAGATGGATTATTCTTCATCAATACGGTTCATACTCCACTCATCACATTCTCCACATTGATTGGTGGATGCCTTACATATAGTCCACTTATACTTTTGATAGGTTGTATACTTCATGAGGAGGTCATACCTAACACTCATGGGGATTTCTATACCTAGATACATACATGATGATTTTCCCTTTGAAAAAAAAGAGATTCTAAATTTCGACCCTAATGGACTGAATCATGTCCCTCAAGGGGGAATCTTTGAGCTAATTTGAGCAAGTAAAAAAATTAAAGGAGACTTAAAGTTTTGGTAGACATACTGGCTCTTTTTCATACACATTAGGTTGAATCTTGGCAGATTTGCTCACGAACTTTTGCATTTTGGTCAGCTTAGCAATAGTTCCGCACATGTATTCAAACTCATGCAAATGACTTCGATTGATTTTCCACGGACTCTGCTAGCCAAAATGGCAAAGAGCTACAACTAAGTGAAGCTGGTGCCTTGCTAGAGAGGAAAAAACCTGCAACCCAATCCTACCCTGCCCCCTCGCCTTGGCCACCCCTCGCGGTTGTCCTTGACCCTTGCTTGGTTCCCAAGTTACCCTTGCATGTGTCCTCTGCCCCATCAGCTCTACGTGTCTTGCTTAGTTTGCACATCCTTATACTGTCGTCTTTGATAGGGTATCTCCATAAGATGCTCAATAATAAAATGATTTCCAAAATTATTACCACCTACTCTTTGGACCGCCATGAAAACCTCAATCCCTCGCCTACCCTACCATCGCACGAACGTGTGATCCATAGCCAGTTGAACCATCAACATTCACTTCTAGCCATGACATGGACTCAAACTTTGCTTCTAGCTAGCCGTGAGAATTCCCACTAAGTGCCATGCTTGCATCAGATGCATGATGGACTACCTCAGAGGGTAGTTGACCTGGCTACAAGCTCACAGCTTGAATCCCCATGGGCATGGTTTTTTTTTGGGCAGGGGGAGGGGGGGGGGAAGAGAGAGAGAGAGAGAGGGAGGGAGAGAGAGAGATGTACCCACAAAAATTATCCTCCAATTGACTCTTGTATGGTCCGCACACCGACGTGCGGTAATTGGAGAAGGGTCTCTATAACAAGCGGCGATGGAGGAAGATGTGTAGGCTATGATAACAAACAAAAAGATTGGCAATTGAAGTAAGTTACCCCCCACACAATGAGGGGTAATTCGTTACATGAGGTAAAATTACCACAACATGTCATGGCCACACATTACAAAATCAGTTATTGTTATTAAGAGGGGTTAGAGCAACTGCACCCATTTTGGATCCAGTTAGCTCAACCTCCTTCAATAACAAGCAATAATTAACATTGGGATCCTAGAGATTGCCTTAGCAAATGGTGAAATACCCCTAGATTTTCCAAAACTCTGTAAGTGTCTAAGTCTTTTCTCTGCGTAAGCATTTGTTTTTTTAGCTTGTTAACAACGTCAAAAGAAGTTCAAGAAATATAAAGGAAGCATCAAAAGGAGTGCATGGTAGATTTTTTAATTCTATTGTTTTATTCAAACCATTGAAGTTTCTTTTCACTTAGATTTTAAAAGGTTATACAAAATCCATCAGCATCACACTATAACTCATTTTCTCTCACTCACATTCTCTCTTAACCCAAGTTATTGAGCTGCCCAAAGGGTAAAGGCTATAGAGATGCCTTCTCTTTTTGGTGCCTAAAATAGAAAAAAGGTTGAGTTGTATTTTCAAGAATTTTTTGATAGGCCAAAAAACAGATTGGTTGAAATTAGGTAGTCAGCACCACTCATTTAAATGAAGAGTGTGTAAATTTAATGATGGACATGTCTTGAGTTTTGAATATGAAGTGAATGCTCATTTTCGTAGTCACCTCTGCTAGTTAGGTGTTGGCATAGAAAGGCTAGTTGCTTCTTCATAGTGGCGGCCAGCTCGATGGAAAAGGAGGCCACTATTGAAATCGCAGGGAGTGCATGTGCATAGGGCACATCCCATGATGCCTTGATTACAAACAACCATCCCTCTTCTTGTTTTGGGGGTTGTTTTGGTCCATAACCCCACTCTAGCTGGGGCTAGCTCTGACCACATTTGTTGAGGGAGTTGTTGCCTATTGTTGTTGGTGGCGCATGTGAGGTAGAAGCACGTGCTAGGATGTTGTGCCGGCATCACCACATAGGCTAGGTTTGGACGACATTGGCCTACTTCTGCTCGACGTCATTGGGCATGGAGTTAGTGATCATTTATTTCAGAGGTAGAAGTGGCTATGACATAGATGGTGGTGGTCTGGGGGGTGCAAGTGAGGTTGCCTTCTGCAAATTTCCATCAAGGTGGAGTGGATTCAGGTAGAGACAAATATTGAGGAGATAACACGAGCGTGAGGTTGGCCTAGTCCGTAACAACTCATGGGGGATACGATAGAGTAGTTGATCCTGAGGTGCATGGGCAACTATGGAGCGGCAACAATGGTACAAATCATGAGTTCAAATGGAGTAGATGGGTGGATGAAACGAAGAGCATTAGCGAGTGCCAGGTTGTGGGCATGGTCTACAACAATGACAATGAGGAAAGCACTACAATAATTCATGGTAGGATGGTGGTCTAAAGGTGTTACCTAGGAGATGGGAATGCTTATTGATCTATGGCCACATGCACAGGGGGTTGGCAGGGCATGGACAAATTGAAACAAGGAGGGCGAGTTCATTAATAGGCCATGGACGATGCAAGGTAGTGTCCGGAGGTAGCACCGGATGTAGGGTTGTGGCATGGCACACCGAGGATCGGGTAGCGATTGACATAGATGTAACAGTTTCTCAAGTGGCTTGGCATCATGGGGTTGGAAAGAATTGTAACGCATATCCAGGTGGAAATTATGGCGGTGGAAAGATTTGGCAGGGTGAGACAGCTCTGGCTGGGTGATGGAATTGGAGCTAGGTGCACAACCATGTGGAGTACCAGCGGGATAGGGACGAATTAGAGGACTCGTGTTTGCATCATATTTTTGGTCAAGGGAGGTACATGACCATCAAAGATGGACTATAGAAATACACAGGTGGTCCTATGGAGCTCGGAGAGGTGTGGGCAATCGACAATTAGCAAGGTTTGGACAGTTGGCCTGGCCTTGGTACTAGGTAGCATGTTGAAGGGCATCGACAGTGGACCATGAAATGACAGGTGAGAGCAAGACATCCCAGAGGCATCTTCCCAAGGCTTGGAGAGAGAGAGAGAGAGAGAGAGAGAGAGAGAGAGAGAGAGAGAGAGAGAGAGAGAGAGAGAGAGAGTATCACACACACCCTAGCCAGCTGCCACTAGGTTAGTGCAAGCTATAGGTGCCGCATGCTAGTGTTGATGCTCTATGTGTCCCTCTCTCCCTCCTTTGCTTTTCTTGTTTCAGTGAAGTTGGAGAAACTGTGTGATAGAGACATAAAAAGATAGAAACGAGAAAAGCAAAGAAGGGAGAGAGGGACACATAAAGCATCAACACTAGCATGCGGCACCTGCAGCTTGCACTAACCTAGTGGCAGCTGGCTAGGGTATGTGTGATAGTCTCTCTCTCTCCCCTCTCTCTCTCTCTCTCTCTCTCTCTCTCTCTCTCTTTGTGTAGCTTCCCTTCACACAAGCTGCTTTTTTTGTCTCAGGAGTACCACTGTGTCATTCCCTCAAAGCTTCCTTTGACAATCCATTCTTAGATGAAAACACACCTAGAAGTGTTTATGGATTTTAATGGCATCAGATAGGGTGACGGGCACAAGTCAAAGGCAGGGGTAGAAGGGCAACATGTAGAGTGAAAAAAGAGGAGAGTGATGGGTAGAGCGCTTCAATCCACAAATGCCTTGTAGAGAATACACTAACCCATGTCTATCTTGAGTGCACCCGAGCAGTGCCACATCCTTATTGAAGTGCTAATCAAGTAGGCAATTGAACGTTGTCATGCTATGACACGTACATAGTGGGAACGCATGCTACAAGATCTATCTTGTAACTTTTTAGATACATAATTATCTTTTCTATAATGTACATATGCATATTTAAGTATAATAATAAGCCTTCTATCTCATCCTATTATTTTTCTCAAGGGTAACCTATCCTTACTTTACCATCAGAAAATACTATGGGAAAAGCTCAATAGCTCCGCCTCTTTAACTTGGGGCAAAAATCATTGATTCTTTATTTATACTATCTCATTATCCTCTCACACACTAGCTAGATCCTATATCTAGGGTAAACTCCAATATATATATATTCTATGTATTTTTTATACTTTTCTTATATTTCTTTTTAAATAGCTACTAGGAGGGAATCAAATCCTAGTGGGACACTAGGTGGCATGATTTCAAAGATACACTTAATTTTAATGCATTATTGCAAGCATGATTACAAAACTTTGTCAAGGAGCAATGTCATGCTTTCATATGGCATGAGGTGTCCTTTGGAATTAAATGAAAGTCTAGGCTAAGGGGACCACGGGAAGACTTTTGCTGCCAAAAATGGACCCTATTTTGATGAATTTTTAACACAAGGTTCCAATCCGAATTGGAAAATGATTTTAAAATGAAAATCGTAGATAATGAGCTGAAGTTTTTGCCCATATTTTTACTTTTTTATTTGGAGCCACGGTTGAGGAGACATGATCAAAATACTGGACCCTAGTCTGCCCACATCATGCAGGGACAGCTCATTTCCAACTTTTTCAATTCCTATTCACACTGGCTCCTCTCTTCTTGTGTAAACCCTTGGGGGTTCCCTTCACCTATAAAAAGGGACCTCTTCTTCCTTGAAAATGAACTCAAGCATTCAAGCCATTGATGAGAGGAATTCTTGAGGGAGTGAGTAGTAATGCCTAATTGTACTTAGCCCCATTAACATAAGCCCAAGCCTACACTTTCTCCTAGAGGAAGACTAGACATTCTTGTACGCTATCCTTGGAAGATCAAGTCTAATTAAAGAAGGTGTTGTACTTGGCGTATCAATTAACGTTGAATTCTCCCCTCTTCTTCTCTCTCCCATCAATAATGGTGCCGAAGGGTTTCAAGTAAGATGTGTTCTACATTGATGTTTTCTTGATTTCTTGATTTCTTGTTGTTTTCATTTTCATCTCTAATCCAACATATATATATATGTATCTAATCTCATCTCCTTAACCAAACCTATCTCTCTCATTCTTAGTAATTCATCCTCTCTAGGTTCTCTTTTCTACAGGTACATCTCTCCCCGCAGTATCCTTATTGCCTACGGGTAAGAATAGGGCTTGGGAGGGAAACTTCTCATCTCTTCACTTCTCTCATATCAACATTTCCCACATACTATCCTAGATGAATAATCCACATGATGATAATTTCTATCGCTTTCACTCTGTACGATCTATTAGAATTAACGTATGGATTAGCCGTAAAATACACTTCCAACAACGTATAGTGTTTCTCTTTGGCCCAGAAAGGCTTAATGAAATACTTCTATCACCAGATCCCATCATACTACCTCTAATAGACTATAACTTTTCTTTTGACGTAAGCGTAGTTATCTTGCTATGAACCAAGAGGATTTGTACACACAATTAATCACAATCACTAGACAAAATATATACATTATGGTAAGCACAAAACTACAATTCCAAAGAACAATTCGTAGCCTATTTGGTCAGCCAAGATTGAATGCCATTAACTCATCTATTAACCCTTTCATATTACCCATGATACGATATGACCATAGCCTTGATGTTTTTATTTTCGTATTGTTTTGACATTCTCTTTTGTGTTGTTTCTTTGTGTGTGTGAGTGCAAGAGAGAAAGAGCGAGTCTTCTTTGATTGGACTTCTTTCCAAACCCTAGTCTTCATGGCATCTATGGTTTAACTCCTTCATATAGTTTTTGTTGAGTTCTCTCACAAACTCTCACAGCCATAAGCCCGGCGATTTCCTGACAAGACCGCAACTTTCTCGACATATTTTTGGTGAACCCGACGTGAAACTGCCAGTGTGAGATTTTGTGGGTAACCACGGGTGATCATGTTGAGCAACAGGGTATGCATTTTGACCCAGCAACAATGAAAATTTTTCAAGCATTTGCAATGTTCATGCAACAACAACATGCCACTGAAATAAGGGAGATTTCAGAAACGAAGGCCATACAAGTAGTCGTCAATAGAATGGATCAGTTCAATGGCAAAGATGTAACCAAGTACTTACGCGAGTATGTGAAGGAGATGGAGCTGCATCGCGTGTCAGAAGGTGAGATGATTCAAAGCTTTGAGCTAGTTGTTGCTCCAGAAATTAGAGAGCATGTTAGGGTAATTAAAGCTGGGTATGGGAGAAATTGGGAAGAACTCAAAGTAGCTTTAAAGGAGGAATATTTCATGGAGGACTCTGAGAGAGTGACGAAAAGGACATTCTTAGAATGGGTAGTCAAGCCAAAGCAAGGACTATCAATAACAGAGTTACTTAGGGAATTTGAGCGGCGCTATGCACAACTCACCAGGACAGAAAGGGCCACACTAGATGCAGAGAAGACAGATCTTTTCTTACAAGCTGCAGGTAAAGAGTTTCAAGAAAATTTGGAGCTTCTTCTTGAAGATAAAGATGCTGAGCAAGGACTAAAGACCGACTGGAATGAGGTTGAAGGTGCTGTCTCACTGCTTGCCAAACGACAAAGAAGAAGGGACAAGATGGTAGTAAACACTACAAGTCATTCCACCTCAACTTCTGACAAAATGGTAAAGCCTACTTTTATCGCTCCTAAGTTTGATGAGTCCATGCTAGATGAGCTTGTGAAGGGAATGCGTGACTTGAAGGTGAAGTTTGCAAAGCTTGAAGAAAAAGACCAACCATCAGGGCCACTTCCTAGGCAAAGACAACAACCCAAAGAAGGGTTTGTTAATAGATGTATTTGGTGTGATAGTACAAACCATGTAAGAAGGGATTGTGATGATTTTAGTGATGCTTTGTCAAAAGATGTTGTCTTTTTTAAGGATGGTAAAATCCACTTAAGAGAGACAGGTCTACCCTTGAGAACTAACTTTGGGAAGGGGGGAATGCAAACCTTAGTTGAAGATATGGCAACCAAGCATGCCACCTCTTCAGTTGAGGCAGCTACTTATGGAGTAAAAATTGAACATTTTTGAGATGAAGAGGTGAGTGACCATCATGGTCAAATTTGGCCAAATGTCATGCAATTAGCTAAAAAGGGAAAGCTTACAAAAGAGATTCTACATGAAGCACGTGATTGCATACGTCTAGAAACAGGATGGAATGATCCAGTGGACTCATTGTCAGTGCATGCCTACATTACAAAATGCCAACAAAATGAGGCCATTGTAGAAGAGAAGCGCAGACGTGAGAATGCTGATGAAGGACCATCAAAAAGAGCTTCTAGAGGTGGGGGAAGAAGCGACTCAATGCCTTCTCAAACACCCTCAACACAAGGAGCATATCCACCTGAAGTACTCATGGAGGAGTCTACAACAGGAAAGAAGAAAGATCCAACAAAAGGTAAGACAAAAGGCCCAACTTATAAACTACAATCTGATATTGAGGTTGCTACAGATTTAAAGAAAGTCTTGGAGGAAAGGATCTTGAATAGCAAGATTGAGTTTACTCTGGGAGAAGTTCTTGGCATTGCAAAGCGTGAATTCCATGAGGAGATCATTGACATCATCAAGAGGAAGAGGCAAACCCTTGCTGAAGTTTCTCGTCCACAGGTTGAAGGGGAAACCTCAAAGACACAAGGGATGCAAGTGCAAAATAAGGAGAATGATGGAGCTGTGGTAGGATGTTACCAATCTAGTGGGAGAATGAAGCAAGTGCATTTCTCAAATGATGATGAAGAAGTTGAAGATATTCCTAGGAGTTACTATTCACGAAGTCATTGGGCAAGGGATACTACAGAAACTTTGGTCAAGGTAGGTGATCTTGAAGAGCCATTTGTTGCCTTGATTGACCATGGTTCAGAAATAAACATAATGTCAAAGAGTCTCTACAACAAGTGCAAATGGCCGATGGACACAGATCATGGCTGGATGGTAAAAGTGGAAAACAATTCATCCGGTGAATTGTATGCAGCATGTTCAGGTGTGAAGGTAACAATAGGTGATGTAAAGATTGACCAAAACTTCTTTGTACAGGATACATCTTCATATCATCTCATCCTTGGACAGCCCTACATTGTGGGAGTTCGAATGGAAACAAAGGTAATGGATGATGGTTTAGCATATGCTAGGATACGTAGCAAAGATGGTAAACGAGCTGTCCAATTTCTCACAGTTTGTGTGAACCATGAAAGAAATCGTGAAAACTTCAGAGAACATCCTCTACCAAAGGTGAGCAAAGAGTTTCATGATCATAGAGAAATGATGGGTTTTGGACAAGTACCATTGTAAAGCGGGATTGCAGTGGTACAGAAAGAAAAAGGGTCTCGCCTGATCCAAAAATAGGTGAAGCGTTTTCAACGAGCTCCTTGGTAACAAAGAATGGATCAGTATGGTTTACAAAACTTGAAGATTTGAAGAGATGTGAGAGGCAATATGTGCATAATGTACAAACAGGCATGAAAAAGAGTGGGTTGCTAGAGCCTACTGAAAATATTTTGGGTTTGTGTGAATAAGTTTCTTTTGTAGATACTATGGGTGAGCTTGATACTATAATGGGGTCTAATTTGCATCTTGAAAATGAAGTTGTGGAAGTTTGCTCTATGGAAATGTATCAAGTAATAGAAGCCTTTAAAGAAAGCCAAACAGTTGGCCCAGAAGTCCATGATGAAACTAAATACAAGAGTGTAGCAAAGAAGGTGAAACCAGTAGCTTCACCCTTACCACCCAACAACAAGGAAAAGATTGAGCAGGCTTCTTTACAACCAAGTTTGTGGAATCCTAAAAAGATTGGGCATACCTTCACAAAGGAGTCTTTCCAAGACTTGCAGATTAGTCGCGAGGAGTTTCTAACACAGGAGGAGACAAAGTGATTCAAAGAAATGCTTTCAAAGCATGGTAAGGCTTTTGCATTTGAGCCACATGAGATAGGATGTGTTGATCCTTCTATTGTAGCTCCTATGGTAATTTTCACAATACCTCATGTGCCTTGGAATCTGTGGCCTATTCCGGTTCCAAAGGCTCATTTGCCAAAGTTAGTAGAGCTACTGAATGAGAAAATCAAAATGGGAATCTTGGAGCCTTCTTGTGCTCCATACTCAAACGGGTGGTTCACAGTTCCAAAGAAGAATGGTTCTCTACGCTTCATCCAAGATATGCAACCAGTGAACAAGGTGACAATTAGAAATGTAGGTACAGGTCCAATTGTGGATGAGTTTGCAGAGGCATTTTCAGGGAGGGCAATCTACTCAATGGGGGATCTCTACTCAGGGTATGATCAATTTCAGCTTGCAATCGAAAGCAGAGACTTGACAACCATGAGGACACCTTTGGGTTTGTTAAAGATGTGTACCTTGCCACAGGGAGCAACCAACTCGGTTGCACATATGATGAATAAGGTCTTACGTGACTTTATTCCTCAAATCACAATGCCTTTCATTGATGATTTGCCTATCAAAGGATGTGAAGAAAGTGACAAAGATGAAGCTTTGGATCTCAAGGGATGTTGCAGGTTTGTGGTAAATCACATAAATGGTTGTGATAAAATTTTGTCTAGGTTGGAAGAAGTGAATCTTACATTGTCAGGGAAAAAGTCTATGTTTGGTGTCAATGAAGTGCTTATTGTGGGGCACATGTGCAGGCCATATGGTAGGAAACCTTGTCCAACAAAGGTAGATGCCATCCAAAGAATGAAAGAAACGTGCACTAGCATCACTGAGGTTAGAAGGTTTCTGGGAGCATGTGTCTTCTATGTTATTTGGATTCCACATTATGCACATGTAGCTGATCCTCTTTATCAGCTGCTTAGAAAGAATCAGAAGTTTAAATGGACAAAAGCACATGGAAAATCCATGAAAAAGCTAAAGGAGTTGCTCCAGTCAGCAAAAACTTTGAGAAAGGTAGACTATGAGTGTCAAAGGCTAGTAATTGTGACAGTAGACACCAGTCCTACAGGGATTGGATGGGCAATAGGGCAAGACGACAAAGAAGGACACAGGTATGTGGTAAGATTTGGAGCAAAGGTGCTAAGTGCTCGCCAAAAAAACTATCCACAGATAAAGAGAGAGTTCTGGGGTATGGTTACAGCCTTGAAAAGTGGGAAAGAGTACCTAATTGGTGCATGTGTGGTTGTAGAAACAGATTGTCTACCACTTCTTGGGATGATTACAAGCTGCTCAACCCCAGACATTGCTATGTTGCGTTGGATTTCCTACATTAAGTCCTTAAATCCTGAGTTTAAGCACATTGCAGGTAAAGACAATACAGTGGCAGATATGCTATCAAGGGCAAGGTATGAATATGAGTCACAAATGATTGACGAGGGAGATGATGTAGGCACAAAGTTCTATTCTATCTCTCATGTCAAAGGTAACAATGTCTGCATGACTAATCTACTTGAATCATTCTTGAAAGAGCTTTATGAAGGTGATTGGCTTCTTATTGGAAGCTACTTGAGTACTCTAACAAAACAGGATGATTGGTCTGAACAAGAATTCAAGAGGATACGCACGAAAGAATATGGGTACTTTTTGAGGGATGGTTACTTGTGGAAGCATCCTAAACAAAAGGGTGCTACACCACAAAGGGTTATATGTAAAAAAGAGACTCAAGTAAAGCTCATGCAAGAGTTTCATGAGAGTCTATGGGCTGGACACAAGGGTGTATGGGCAACCTTCTCCAAGTTGAAAGAAAAATACTGGTGGAAGGGTATGTATAAAGATGTATCTCAGTTTGTAGAGACATGTGTAACTTGTCAAGTGTATTCAAATGTTCGACATCGCGATGGATTGCACCCTACATATCCACTAGCCATGCACTATAAATGGGTTGTGGATCTAGTCACAATGCCTCTAGGACTCTGGCAGATGAGATACTTGGTTCTTGCACGAGAGGACCTAACTAACCAGGTTGAAGGAAGAGCATTAAGAGCTAAAACCACAGAAGCTGTGTGCAAATTCCTTCTTGATGAGGTGATTTGCCGTTATGGTTGTGTGGGAAAAATCACTGCAGATAGAGGTGAGCTGGATGCCGAAGAAGCAAGGGAGTTCTTTTCTAGATTAGGAATCAAGCTTTCTCTTACTACAGCTTACAACCCTGAAGGCAATGGAAAGAGTGAAAGAGGGCATCCTCCTATCATCAAAGCTTTGGCCAAGGCTTGCGAAGAAAGAGTTGGTGAGTGGCCAAAACTGTTACCATATGCTTTATGGGCTGATCGTACAACACATAGCTCAGTAACTGGCTACATGTCTCTGGAGCTAATGTATGGTCAAAAGCCAGTGATGCCGATTGAAGATACAATTCCCACATGGAATGTACTAACTTGGCAAGAGGGGCTTAGTAGGGAAGATCTCCTTGCACTGCGTATAAGGCAGCTAGAGAGAAGACCTAGAGACATTGAAGCTGCAAAAGAATGACTCAAAAATGCAAGGTTGAAAAACAAGGAATACTTTGATAAGCGACATCGACTCAGGAGCACAGCAATTGACAAAGGTGACTGGGTTTTGGTGTATGATAGTAGCCTTGATAACCAGCACACAGTCATGCGTAAGTTTTCAAAAAGATGGTTTGGACCGTATGTTGTAAAGCATGTGCATGAAAATGCTACTTACAGCTTGTCTGAACTAGATGGTACAAAAGTAAAGATTCCCATTGCAGGAAAAAGGATCAAAATGTTTAAGAGAAGAGGAGACAATGATCCAGAAGATGTTGATGAGGAAGAAGAGCAAACCACAGATAAAGATCAAAGTGAAGATGAAGATTTGGAATCATCCAGTGAAGAAGAAAGCAAGGAAGATGTACAAGAGGGCTGATCTTACAAAGAAATAATGTGGCACATACCGGAGGATGTGCAGGTTTAGAGGGGGTGGATGTCGTGCTGTGACACGTACATAGTGGGAACGCATGCTACAAGATCTATCTTGTAACTTTTTAGATACATAATTATCTTTTCTATAATGTACATATGTATATTTAAGTATAATAACAAGCCTTCTATCTCATCCTATTATTTTTCTTAAGGGTAACCTATCCTTACTTTACCATCAGAAAATACTATGGGAAAAGCTCAATAGCTCCACCTCTTTAACTTGGGGCAAAAAGCATTAATTCTTTATTTCTACTATCTCATTATCCTCTCACACCCTAGCTAGATCTTATATCTAGGGTAAACTCCAATATATATATATTCTATGTATTTTTTATACTTTTCTTATATTTCTTTTTAAATAGCTACTAGGAGGGAATCAAATCCTAGTGGGACACTAGGTGGCATGATTTCAAAGATACACTTATTTTAATGCATTATTGCAAGCATGATTACAAAACTTTGTCAAGGAGCAATGTCATGCTTTCATATGGCATGAGGTGTCCTTTGGAATTAAATGAAAGTCTAGGCTAAGGGAACCACGGGAAGACTTTTGCTGCCAGAAATGGACCCTATTTTGATAAATTTTTTACACAAGGTTCCAATCCTAATTGGAAAATGATTTTAAAATGAAAATCGTAGCTAATGAGCTGAAGTTTTTGCCCATATTTTTACTTTTTTATTTGGAGCCACGGTTGAGGAGATATGATCAAAATACTGGACCCCAGTCTGCCCACATCATGCAGGGACAACTCATTTTCAACTTTTCCAATTCCTATTCACACTGGCTCCTCTCTTCTTGTGTAAACCCTTGGGGGTTCCCTTCACCTATAAAAGGGGACCTCTTCTTCCTTGAAAATGAACTCAAGCATTCAAGCCATTGATGAGAGGAATTCTTGAGGGAGTTAGTAGTAATGCCTAATTGTACTTAGCCCCATTAACATAAGCCCAAGCCTACACTTTCTCCTAGAGGAAGACTAGCCATTCTTGTACGCTATCCTTGGAAGATCAAGTCTAATCAAAGAAGGTGTTGTACTTGGCGTATCAATCAACGTTGAATTCTTCCCTCTTCTTTTCTCTCCCATCAATAATGGTGCCGAAGGGTTTCAAGTAAGATGTGTTCTACATTGATGTTTTCTTGATTTCTTGTTGTTTTCATTTTCATCTCTAATCCAACATATATATATGTATCTAATCTCATCTCCTTAACCAAACCTATCTCTCTCATTCTTAGTAATTCATCCTCTCGAGGTTCTCTTTTCTACAGGTACATCTCTCCCCGCAGTATCCTTATTGCTTACGGGTAAGAATAGGGCTTGGGAGGAAAACTTCTCATCTCTTCACTTCTCTCATATCAACATTTCCCACATACTATCCTAGATGAATAATCCACATGATGATAATTTCTATCGCTTTCACTCTGTACGATCTATTAGAATTAACGTATGGATTAGCCGTAAAATACACTTCCAACAACGTATAGTGTTTCTCTTCCAACAACGTATAGTGTTTCACTTCTATCACCGGATCCCATCATACTACCTCTCATAGACTATAACTTTTCTTTTGACGTAAGCGTAGTTATCTTGCTATGAACCAAGAGGATTTGTACACACAATTAATCACAATCACTAGACAAAATATATACATTATGGTAAGCACAAAACTACAATTCCAAAGAACAATTCGTAGCCTATTTGGTTAGCCAAGATTGAATGCCATTAACTCATCTATTAACCCTTTCATATTACCCATGATACGATATGACCATAGCCTTGATGTTTTCATTTTCGTATTGTTTTGACATTCTCTTTTGTGTTGTTTTTTTGTGTGTGTGAGTGCAAGAGAGAAAGAGTGAGTCTTCTTTGATTGCACTTATTTCCAAACCCTAGTCTTCATGGTATCTATGGTTTAACTCCTTCATATAGTTTTTGTTGAGCTCTCTCACAAACTCTCACAGCCATAAGCCCGGTGCTTTCCTGGCAAGACCGCAAACTTCTCGACAACGTGCAGAGGTAGTGGGCCCCAAGAGCAGATGTTAGGAAGAGGGTGGTGCAGGTCTACTATGGTAACCGACATGCGAGGGTTGTAGGTAACGTGGAGGGGTACAAAGGGTTGGCCTTCCTTCGTCGTTGGTTGCCCCTCGGCTTTTCCCTTCCTAATTCAGTGCTACTCCAAACTCTCTTGGCTGCTTCTCAACTTCCCTTCATGTGGTGTGTCACCAACCCTAGTGGTTTTTGAGTACCCTTCGAAACTAGCTTCTCTTGGTGTAATATCCCAAATTTTTGGGTCTCTTCTAAAAATAAGAAAAATAGCTTTCAATAGTTATTTTGCCAAATTTTGACTTAAGATGCTTGCTTGACAGTATTGGAAGGTTCTAAAGTAAAAAGCAAGGTCGTTTCCATGTTCCAGTAGGTGAGACGGACGATTTGTTCAGTTTTGGAAAAATCCATTATTTTTTGCTTTTTCATGCTTTTTTATGTTTTAGGTGCTTTTTTGCAAAAAGCAAGGTCGGATCCTTAATCTACGTGTTCCAGGGAAGCTATGGTTTAATTTTGTAAAAATCCACTTTTTGAGTGCTTTTCACTCTATTTTTAGCTTTTCATGTGTTTTAGTGCTTTTTAGTGAAAAGCGAGTCCGCTTTCTTATTCCAGTGGATGTAGGGAACCGGTGGTTCAATTTTAGAAAATTTTGCTTTTTACGCTATTTTTAGCTTTTCGTGCTTTTTGGCCTTTTTGAAAAGCAATGTGCTTTTTATGATGACGTAAATGTAAAAGTATTAATTTTAGTCTCCGTCGGATGTAAACATGATCACCCGGAGCAAAAACGGGACCAAATGAGATTTTTACGGAAAATATGTTGATAAAAACCGATACCGTAAATACACCAGGGCAGTACGGGAAGGTCATAATTGTGTTGGGATATTACAGTGTGGCATAGTCTAGCTATGGTTTTCATTAGTTAGCCAGATACTGCTCAGATGGTCAATTTTGTTATAGAATTGAATGGTAAGTGGGAGAGTTGACCACCAAAAGCTATGCCATGTTTTTAGAAAAGACTGGAGCTTTTTCAGGGGCTATTCCAGGCTGAAAACTAGCGCCATCTTTCTGCTTGAGGCACACTCCGCCTGTTGCACTTGCCTATAACCTGCCGATTAGTGCTCAGTTTTCAGTGCCATCTATTGTGTCTACTACTGCAAGGCTATACGTATCTATTATACGGAGTGGTGCAAGCTCTTCATCACCATCTCCATAAGCTCTTTCTCTCTCTCTCTTGAGAAGAAGAAGGACACTCTCTCTCTACTTGCTTATTATCTTCTCTCTCGTTTCACGGTGTACGCGCTCTCCGGAAGCTTTCGTGGCAGATACCTCTACGTAGATCTCATCACGGCTCTGTTACGGAAAATCAAGAAGCCTTTTGACAGCCCCTAATTGATTCTAAGGACGGTGAGAAGCTCTAAACTCCATAGCCATCATCTCTCTCTCTCTCTCTCTATGTCATTTTTTTGAGTAGTCACCCTCTCGGTGATTGTGTTTTTGCATATGAGTGCATGTATGGATCAAGCGAGTACATACGAAGTTTCCACATGATTATTTCATCATGTTTAACACGCTGATTTATGCACATGACGCGTTTATGGTCACGTGCATGCATAAAAAGCGCTTTTTGTTTCACGTCATAGAGGCGGTAGGAACACTGTTTTGGCCATAAATCACAAACCGTTATGAATCAGCCCGAACCCTTTATACCAGAGATAAAACACATCATTTAAACATTTTCTCTCTTTGGTGTCATGTGAAAAACACGCAGGAGCTAAGAGACTCCAGGCTCCTTGGAGAACCACTATGTAGATTCACCGGATGGGAAAACCAACTTAACCAATCAAAAAGCTTGATGAAACTTGATGATAAATGAATTTAGGTCTCCGTTAGCTCTTTGAGAATGCGAGTTATTAATCGCTCTTTAACCGGTTTTACCTACATGCGTAGGGGTGCTACCAAGGGAGGGTACCATATGATGTCATGAGTTAACTAAGTTGCTTTTATTTGTTTTATGGTTTTATTTGTTTTGGTGAGTTGATTTCAATTATTAGATGATCATAAACTAATGTCGGAATATATGGTTAAACATCCCTAATCGCATAGGCAGATATGAATAAAGTGGTTTTCTTTTGAGGTTATCGTTTGTTGTGTGAGTACCATATGGGTGACGTGATGTGATAGAGTAATAGTCTATATTATGGATCTGAGCTTGATGCATTGGTTTGAGGCCAAATACTTTCAATTGCATGTTTTGCATACTCCTGAAATGCCTTTTTGTTTTGTTGCATATATGTGAAGTTATGGTTTATGGTTGACCTAAAGGTCGGAGCTATCTTGCATCATGTTTATGGTGATGGAATGTTAGCATATGATGTATGGGAACTCATGGATTGATGTGGATGCCTCATATGCATGGTTGTGATTTCTTTCCACCTTCCTAGGTCAAAACTAGCTCTATGTGCTAGGGAGGTGAAATATAGATCTCATGCATCAACTTTGCATGGTTGGATGTGGTCAAAATTGGATTTTTATATCATGATTAGTTTCTAGTCGGACTCCTTTTATGCATAAGAGAATCACGCTTTAAGGGTCACATGTGTGTAGACTCCGATTTATTGCAGGGGATGTGTCAAACTCCAAGTGTGGGAGTTGGTTCAGTGTGATTGTGATTCATGGTCAAGGGCTGAGATTCCCTTATGGATTATGGTTGATATTCTATGGTGTAAGCCGGTGTGACTCATGGTTTTTTTTTTGGATTTGGTTATGCTGCCGAAATTTTTGCAGCCATGATATGTTCTAAAGTGGTTATGTAGGATTGGTCGCGCCTCACCCAAGTTGGGTGGAGTGCTCGTCCATGTGATGTGATTTATGGTTTATGGTTATGGATTGGATCATGAAATGATTTGAATGGTTTATGGTAGACGTGTAAGGGTAGAGACCTTGTATAGTCTAACTGCTTGGAAAAGATTTGTTTGTGCATCTGAGAAGTGCTATTGTAATTAGACTTATGTGTTATTTTTTTCATGGCAGTGTCGCTACAAGACTAGTATCACCTACATTGCTTAGCCTCAGACTAAAAGGTCGCTGACCTGGGGCTTTGCTGGATCGAGGGTGTTGCCTAGGTCTTCTTCTTTTTGTTAGGCTCATCTACATGGTTAGTGTATCGGGGGTTGAATGAACCACATGGCTAACGCATCTGTTTGTGATAACAAATGGCTCCCAGAGTGACATCTGAATGCTTTAGCCAGGGGAATGAGGTTTTTGTAAGGTTTCCAGTTTCCGAAACCTTCAAAACTGTACTAAGCTTGAAAAACTTAATGGAAAATGCTATTGCAGGACTCCAAACACTAATTATTTTGGTATTTTTGGATTTATAAGCAGAGCTTTACTATGTCTAGAAATTTTCAGAATCTGATTCCGATAAAAACAGGAACAGTTACGGGACCTGGAAAATTACCATGGAAATTTAATTAATAACAAAAATTGAATGGTTTCATTTTAACCATTAGCAAAAGACTTCTTTACACTAAGGTTCTAGAGTTAAATAGGAAATTCCAAATTTCATCATGGAAAATCTGCAAAAATCAAACAGGCAAATTCTGGAAGGTATGGGATGAGTATGGAAGCTGTGGAAACTGGCCAGAAGCAGTGATGGCTGAAAAATGCGCCATTTTCAAGCTGGGAGGCTGCTTGGACTAGTGGAAAGCTGCCAAAAGCTGCCAGAGTCTCAGAAAAACCTATAAATAGGACCATTCTCTTCATATCTTGTTAGACTCGGAGCCGGGAGAATTTCTCTCTCATCTAGGGAGAAACACTACGCATAAATCATTAGAGTTAAACCTCTAATTGATTAATCCTAACGGCTGCCGAAATGGCCCCCAAGAGAACCAGGGGAAACCCTATGACGGAAGATGAAGATACTAGTAACAAAGGCAACAAAGCCACTAACGACCATGAAGCAGGGCCTAGCCATAGGCCCACAGAGGAGAGTTTACGGGCACCTGGCCCACAGGAGATGGACGACCAGTCCCAGGTGGTTTTCAATTATGCCATTAATAAGCTTTTATATTTCATTTTAAGTTAAGCACTGCATACGAAGGGTTAGGGAGGAAAACACTGGCTGAAAAAGGAAGGTAACTTCCACGAAACCCACGATCAATGTTGTAATTAGGAAAGAAATGATTGGGTTATTACTAGTTGAAATAGGAAGGAAATGTTTGACCATCCTTAAGACAACTTGTCTCAAGAGACCTCTGATTCCTTGGAAATATTTTTACTCCAGGTAATGAGTAACGATGGAGATACCATCATGGAGGAGTCGGTTACCTCTGCACGTGTGGATTCTTTACCCCGTACTTGTTTATGTTTATGGATAGTACTTTTAAGTTTATCCTAGAGGAACCGCCCGGTTGTATGGGCAACTGGTTTTGGCGTATGGGCGCCCGGACTTTGGGTGAAGATTTTTTCCACCCCGGTTATATAAATAAGGAATGGGTACCGTTTTTCACCCTTGTATAGGTGGTCTTGAGACAAGTTAGTACTGGTCAGTGATACCTTAAAATGACAGTACCTTGTCTTAAGTATAAAGATGTCTGTTTTCTGAAAGAATGTCTTCAATGCTGTTTTAAAAGGTTGATTTAAGGAAATACGGTTGAAAAAAAAAAAGGAATCATTATTTTAAGTGTGGAAAGAATGTGGTAGTAAGTAAACAACAAAAAAAAAAATCATGTGTGAGTGCGGGGTGGTAAGTGGGGATTGACTCGGGTTGTCAATCATGGACGGGTGGACCTGATTAGTCAGGTAACTATCCATTCCCGCGCACTAAAACGTGTAGAAACTTCTCTTGGATGAGGAATCCACCAGCGGCTGTGCCCTCACATATGCTAGAGGGAAAAAAGCGTTGGCTAAGGAGACCTTAATCTAAAGGATGAAGATATAGGACCGGAAATTTTGTTTTGGGTCCCGTTTCCATTGCGAGACAGGACTAGGTCTCTTCTAGGGCTATAAAACTAAACCATTTCCAAGAAATACAGTTGAAAAAAAAAAAAAAAAGGAATCATTATTTTAAGTGTGGAAAGAATGTGGTAGTAAGTAAACAACAAAAAAAAAAATCATGTGTGAGTGCGGGGTGGTAAGTGGGGATTGACTCGGGTTGTCAATCATGGACGGGTGGACCTGATTAGTCAGGTAACTATCCATTCCCGCGCACTAAAACGTGTAGAAACTTCGCTTGGATGAGGAATCCACCAGCGGCTGTGCCCTCACATATGTTAGAGGGAAAAAAGCGTTGGCTAAGGAGGCCTTAATCTAAAGGATGAAGATTTAGGGCCGGAAATTTTGTTTTGGGTCCCGTTTCCATTGCGAGACAGGACTAGGTCTCTTCTAGGGCTATAAAACTAAACCATTGCCAATGGTAAGGGTGAATTCCCTGGAATTTTTCTTGTTAAAGACTTCGACTTTAGTAGGCCTAGAGACCTGTCAACGGTTCCATCCCGCTTTTGGTGTCGGCGGGTTTGGAGACGTTACAAGTGGTACCAGAGCATGGTTTAATAAGGTCCTGACCTTAGAAGGGTAAAAGTTGGGAAATAGGCATAAGTTGTATTGCAGTTTTAATTATAGTATATTGTGAAATGAGAATCTCCCTATCAATACAGGAAAATATCCGCCAAGCTTACCAAAAGTTTGTGATTTTCAACATCATGTTCGAGGCTGCTTGCAGCTCCAACACCTTTGTACTTCGCAAGAGCATCATGCAATTGTTAGATTTAATGTTTTCCCCTCCTCCTACATGGGGAATCAGCTCGTCACAGTTTGGCGGAATTTTCCTGATTGATGCGGGACAGTTAGAAGGGTTGACACTCAATCTAAAAAGACTCAAGTGGGCAGAAACACTTCGGACCATCGAAGTTTTCTTCTTTAGTGGGACTGAAGATCCAGATCAGACCATTGTGGTAGATGGGGTAGAAGTGTTACAAAATCAGTGGGTCTATGATCAGGTAGCCACAGTAATATACCCAGGTAGGATTAGGCCCATGAGGGTAGGCCCAAGGTTTAGGGGACCAAAAGACGTCATCTTTTTTGTTCCCCTGTCAGACCCACCAGTAGTAAAGAGGTTGTTGATTTATGGAATCACACATTGTATATAGCATGAGTCCATCTTGTATATAGTATGAGCCCATCTTGTACATAGTATGAGTCAGTGTTGTATCAACCTTTGTATATACCATGGTTTTATGACATGCTTGTGTAGTTAAATTGAAATGGTGTTAATGATTGTCAGATTCTGTTTTTAGTATGTTAAAAAGTATACAAATTAGAGAGATGCATGACAAAACAAAAGTTGTATAAAAACTAAAACCTTTTCATTAATTACAAACCCAGGGAATTGCCAAAATTCTCTATACTCCCACCCAGGAAAAGAAACTACTGTTAAAACAAGTTCAACTCCCAACTTTCAAGGGAGAAGGAACCAATTTAGAACGTGATGCCGAAGCATGGCTCGACGCCATGGATGATTATTTCTTGGCAACAGGAACTGCTTCAGAGAATCAAGCAATGTTAGGAATGTTCCGGCTCACGGGAGACGCCAAACTTTGGTGGAAACAATACTGTAGAGATAATCCTTCCATTAGTACCTCTTGGGAAAGAATGAAGCAGGCAGTGAAAGAAAGATATCTTCCTCCAGCTCACCAAGCTATCAAGATGAATGAGTTCTTTGCCCTCAAACAGTTAGGGCTTACTTTGGAAGAGTACTATACCAAATATGTGTCTTTACGACGTTATGCCCCACCAATGACTATGGAACAACAGATTGCTCGTTTTTGTCAGGGTTTAAACAAACCCTTGAGTAACCGGCTGGAAGCTATGAGACCCACCTCTATTCAAGATGCTCTTCTAAGAGCTAAAACACTTGCAGCGGAAGGAAACCCTCCTGCCAGAAACTATTACAACTACAATAACTCTAGAGGAAGAGCAAGGGGGAATTATAATCAAGGAGGTCAGCGAAGGACAGTGTCAGCTGCAGCCAATATAGAGCAGACTTTTCCCAACATCAGATGCTATGGATGCAATAGAATGGGACACTACAGAAGCCAATGTCTTGAGGGACAAAATCCTCAAACTGCTACCGGAGCCCCTTCTCAGACTCAATTAGGACAAGGGAATAATCAAAGAGGTAGAGGCAATAGAGGACGAGGCAGAGGAAGAGGTAGAGGAGCCAGAACTTATGCTGCATGAGAACCTACATTGCAGGATGAGGAAGATAAAAGAGCTACTCTTTTTGTTGCCATTGATAATCTTGGAGCTCGACAACAGTACGCTGTCATCCAAACCACTGCAAACAGAGAAGGTGAGCAATTTGAACTACTTATAGATTGTGGCAGCACACACTCTTTTCTCTCCCCTAAATGTTTAAGAAAACTTAAATTGAACCAATATCCTACCAAGAAATTAGTAGTAGAATTAGCAAATGGGAAAGAGGTTCTATCTCAATTTACAGCTGGGAAAGTTCAGTTTGAACTAGGGGGAACCCTGACTTCATCCTACTTTCGAACTCTTCCAGTAGGAATCTATGATGGTATCCTAGGAATGGATTGGCTAATCAAAAATCAAGCCCAAATTCACTGTGCTCAAGGGAACTTAACCTTCAAAAATCACTTAGGTGAAGAAACATTAGTACAAGGATTAAATGGGAAACCTAAGGCTCATTTAGTCAAGGCTAGCCGACTTCTGAAGGGGTTACGAAAAGGGCAACAGATCTTTGTAGTAAAACTTAACAAGGCAGATGATTCAATGGACAACCCAACTCCAGAATGGCTTAAATAATTTTCGGATATATTTTCGGAAGATCTTTCGAATTTACCTCCTCCCAGAGATATAGACCACGAAATTGAAACCTTTCCAGGTAGTGAACCAATTTCTAGAAGACCCTACAAAATGTCCCTCCCTGAAGCTATTGAATTAAAAGAATAGCTTCGTCAGCTTATTGAGCAGGGATTCATAAGACCAAGCATTTCACCTTGGGGAGCACCTGTTCTATTCCAAAAGAAGAAGGACTGATCCTTACGTCTCTGCATTGATTATAGGGGGCTTAACCAGGTATCAATAAAGAATAAGTACCCCATTCCTCGCATCGATGAATTGCTTGACAGGTTACATGGAGCCAAGGTGTTCACAAAAATTGATCTCAGATCAGGTAACCACCAAATCCGGATTAAGGAGGCAGATATTTACAAAACTGCTTTCAACACCCAGTTTGGGCATTATGAATTCATAGTGATGCCTTTTGGCCTTACGAATGCTCCAACCACTTTTAACCGTCTCATGCAAGATATATTCAGAGAATATCTGGATGACTTTGTGTTGGTGTTTTTCGATGATATCCTGGTATATTCTAAGGATGAAAAAGATCATGAAGACCATGTACGTAAAGTACTCCATCTTCTACGCCAACATCAGTTATACGCCAAGATGAGTAAATGTGTGTTCTCCACACCAGAAGTTAGTTATCTTGGTTTTATAATCAATCCTGAAGGAATTTCAGTAGACCCCGCAAAGGTTAAAGATATAATAGATTGGCCACAACCCAAAACAGTCAGTGAGATTAGAGGATATTTGGGCATTACAGGATGGTATAGAATCTTTGTCAAAGATTATGCAGTTATCGCCGCTCCCCTAACGCAGCTACTTAAAAAGTCAGCCAAACTTACATGGGGGAAAGAACAGGAAGATTGTTTCTTCAAGCTAAAACAAAATCTCACATCAGCTCCCGTACTCAAACTTCCTGACCTCACTCAAGAGTTTGAAGTAGTAACAGATGCCAGCGGTCTTGCTATAGGAGGAGTCTTAAACCAAGAAGGTAGACCAGTCGCCTTTACTTCACGAAAATTAAGAATCCACGAGCTGAACTATCCAACTCATGATTTGGAATTTCTAGCTGTCATCCATGCTCTAAAACTATGGAGGCATTACCTTCTAGGAGGAAAATTTCAATTAATCATCGATCATCAGAGTTTAAAATGGATTTTCTCACAAGCAACACTCAACATGAGGCAAAGAAGATGGATTGAACTGTTACAGGAATATGACTTTGAGATAAAGTATAAACCAGGGAAAGAGAATGTGGTTGCTGACGCTCTTAGCCGTAAGGTTTTTCTTGGGGCTATTTCCACAGTTGACAATCGCATCCTCTACAAGGTTAAAGAAGCTTCCCCGGAAGATAAGGAGTATCAAAAACTTTTACAGGTTATCAATCAACCGGATCTAAAAGAAAAAGAGAAAGACAAGATCAAGGATTATTCACTTGAAGAGGGGCTTCTCTATTATAAGTATCGGCTTTACATTCCTAAAAATACGACGTTAAAGGAGTTAATCCTTTATGAAGGACATAATGCTCCAGTTGCCGGCCATCCTGGCTATGCAAAGACCCTTAATGCCATAAGGAAAAGCTATTTCTGGCCAGGAATGAAAGGAGATATACTTCGCTACATCAGACAATGTCTTTCCTATCAAAGGATTAAGGCTGAACGAGTCATGATGCAAGGAAAACTTCAACCTTTGGACATTCCTCAGATGAAGTGGGAACTCATAAGCATGGATTTTGTAACAGGAATTCCCACTGTTCAAGGGGGTTATGACTCCATTATGGTGGTAGTAGATATGTTCACTAAAGTCTCCCACTTGATGCCTGTAAAAACAAATTATACCGCATCAGACATAAGCCGTCTCTTTATCAAAGAAATCTTCAGATTGCACGGGCTTCCTAAGAGAATAGTCAGTGACAGAGATGCAAAATTCACCTCAAAATTCTGGAAAGCTTTATTTGAATCATTAGGAACTCAGTTATGTTTCAATACATCCTATCACCCCCAGACAGACGGCCAGACAGAAAGAGTAAACCAAGTCATTGAAGACATCCTTAGAGCCTATTGTGGCAGAGAACCCCGGAAATGGATCCAATTTCTTCCTTTGGTGGAATTCGCCTATAACTCTGCTTTTCATCAAAGCATTGGGATGTCCCCATTCAATGCTCTTTATGGGCATGAGTGCATATCACCCCTAAATTTTTCTGACCCTACTACAAGGGTAGAAGCTTCAAAACAGATGTTAGAGGAAATGGATGCCCAAAGCAAAGCCATAAGGCACGACATTCAGGCAGCCAAAGATCGCCAGAAACAATATGCTGATAAAAAACGGTCTGATCGGGTTTTCAAACAAGGAGATAAAGTGTTTCTAAGGGTTCGGCCAAAAAGAAGCACTCTATCCTTGGGAAAATACAAAAAACTAAGCCCCAGATATTGTGGACCGTATGAAGTGATTAAAGAAATCAGTGATCAAGCTTATAAACTAAAATTACCTGAGCATCTCAAGGTCCATAATGTCTTCCATATCAGTCTTCTAAAACCTTACATCCCAAATCCAAATCATACCCTAGATGACGAACAAATTGTGATGCAGAAGCAAGGAATTCTTGAACTCCAACCAGATTGTATTCTCGATACCAGGGAAAGGAGTTTAAGAAACAGGGTTATCAAAGAATATTTGGTCAAATGGAAGGACTACCCTACAGAGGATGCCACTTGGGAGGATGAAGTATCCCTTCACAAGGATTTTCCCAATTTCGGTTGAGATGAGGACATCTCAAATCCTTAAGTTGGGGTGATTGTAAGGTTTCCAGTTTCCGAAACCTTCAAAACTGTACTAAGCTTGAAAAACTTAATGGAAAATGCTATTGCAGGACTCCAAACACTAATTATTTTGGTATTTTTGGATTTATAAGCAGAGCTTTACTATGTCTAGAAATTTTCAGAATCTGATTCCGATAAAAACAGGAACAGTTACGGGACCTGGAAAATTACCATGGAAATTTAATTGATAACAAAAATTGAATGGTTTCATTTTAATCATTAGCAAAAGACTTCTTTACACTAAGGTTCTAGAGTTAAATAGGAAATTCCAAATTTCATCATGGAAAATCTGCAAAAATCAAACAGGCAAATTCTGGAAGGTATGGGGTGAGTATGGAAGATGTGGAAACTGGCCAGAAGTAGTAATGGCTGAAAAACGCGCCATTTTCAAGCTGGGAGGCTGCTTGGACTAGTGGAAAGCTGCCAAAAGCTGCCAGATGCTCAGAAAAACCTATAAATAGGACCATTCTCTTCATATCTTGTTAGACTCGGAGCCTTGAGAATTTCTCTCTCATCTAGGGAGAAACACTACGCAGAAATCATTAGAGTTAAACCTCTAATTGATTAATCCTAACGGCTGCCGAAATGGCCCCCAAGAGAACCAGGGGAAACCCTATGACGGAAGATGAAGATACTAGTAACAAAGGCAACAAAGCCACTAACGACCATGAAGCAGGGCCTAGCCATAGGCCCACAGAGGAGAGTTTACGGCCACCTGGCCCACAGCAGATGGACGACCAGTCCTAGGTGGTTTTCAATTATGCCATTAATAAGCTTTTAGATTTCATTTTAAGTTAAGCACTGCATACGAAGGGTTAGGTAGGAAAACACTGGCTGAAAAAGGAAGGTAACTTCCACGAAACCCACGATCAATGTTGTAATTAGGAAAGAAATGATTGGGTTATTACTGGTTGAAATAGGAAGGAAATGTTTGACCATCCTTAAGATAGCTTGTCTCAAGACACCTCTGATTCCTTGGAAATATTTTTACTCCAGGTAATGAGTAACGATGGAGATACCATCATGGAGGAGTCGGTTACCTCTGCACGTGTGGAGTCTTTACCCCGTGCTTGTTTATGTTTATGGATAGTACTTTTAAGTTTATCCTAGAGGAACCGCCCGGTTGTATGGGCAACTGGTTTTGGCGTATGGGCGCCCGGACTTTGGGTGAAGATTTTTTCCACCCCGGTTATATAAATAAGGAATGGGTGCCGTTTTTCACCCTTGTATAGGTGGTCTTGAGACAAGTTAGTACTGGTCAGTGATACCTTAAAATGACAGTACCTTGTCTTAAGTATAAAGATGTCTGTTTTCTGAAAGAATGTCTTCAATGCTGTTTTAAAAGGTTGATTTAAGGAAATACAGTTGAATTTTTTTTTTTATAAAAGGAATCATTATTTTAAGTGTGGAAAGAATGTGGTAGTAAGTAAACAACAAAAAAAAAATCATGTGTGAGTGCGGGGTGGTAAGTGGGGATTGACTCGGGTTGTTAATCATGGACGGGTGGACCTGATTAGTCAGGTAACTATCCATTCCCGCGCACTAAAACGTGTAGAAACTTCACTTGGATGAGGAATCCACCAGCGGCTGTGCCCTCACATATGTTAGAGGGAAAAAAGCGTTGGCTAAGGAGACCTTAATCTAAAGGATGAAGATTTAGGGCCGGAAATTTTGTTTTGGGTCCCGTTTCCATTGCGAGACAGGACTAGGTCTCTTCTAGGGCTATAAACCTAAACCATTGACAATGGTAAGGGTGAATTCCCTGGAATTTTTCTTGTTAAAGACTTCGACTTTAGTAGGCCTAGAGACCTGTCAACGGTTCCATCCCGCTTTTGGTGTCGACGGGTTTGGAGACGTTACAGTTTTGGCCATAGTGTTCAACAATATGGCAATACGATTGTCTAGGGATGAACGTGAACTCTTTTACTTAGAAATTGGGACCAAAGTCTTTGACATACCAGGGAGTACAACTTGTTGGAAGAGTGTTGACCGTAGTTACCTTAACCGTCACCAAGAACCCTTCCGTCAATTCTTTATTATATTGACGACAGTCCAAGAGATTGGTTTGCCAACCTCAGACTACTTCAACTCAAAATATGGCTAGTCCTAGAAGACATATTCTACTAGTTGGCGATGCATTCCCAAATGTTAAGAATTGCCAAAGTCACTAAGAAGTTTAAATCTCTTGTAGCTATCATAGAAAAAGAAAAGTTGGAAGATAACTATAGACCACGTTGTCATGCGGGAGGTCTGAGAGAATACCTTGTTATGAGAGTCAAAAGAATATTTTGAGAATTAGCTCCAAGACACCCATAATATTGTAACGAAATCATAAAAATCAAATTTTGATGAATCAAAGAAGCATAGACTCAGTTTTGGTTCACATGTGTACTAAGTTTTCTCTCTCTCATTGTCTTGTTTTAGATGGATCTTCTTAATTGTCTAGATGAACTCCCGAGTGACTTTGCACAAAGAGTATTTTTCAGTTATGCGATTGGATTTAGTCTCCATTGGGGAATTGAAGTGGTTAGAGTTTCAAAACGGATTAGGGATTACCTTGTACCCAACACTTACGTAGCGTGGGAGTTATATGTCGAAGCTCAGCCTGAACATCGAATACAAGTGCCTGATAGGTTTATGACTAATCCACAACTTTGGGTAAAGGAAAAGATCCAAGAAGGCGATGCTACGAGAAACCAAGGTGCATTGGTGACTTTGTCCAAGCACAACCAATGGCAGTGAACTCTAGTAGATACTTCTACAAAAATGATATAAACGAACGACATGCTCATGTAAACTTCTTTACTGGATTATCACCCAAGGATGTATCAAGCGGGGAAGAATGTTAGGAAAAGAAAGACGTGACTTTTAGTGCACAAGTTGAAGTTCTAAACTTTGACACCCGAGATGTGAATAAATATAGGTGTAGAACCTTAGTTGTAGGAACCGAAAATTGGTTCATTGGACCCTTTCATATTTATGTATCTCCCTAGAAACACTATGTATCTTTTCGGTCTTCTATGGTTATAAAAATTTGATTTTGATATAACACATATTGTTTTGAAGATATAATAATTGATTTTGAATCTTGGTTTTATCATTCTAACTAACTTGAGTGATGGGGTGTGTGTGTGTAGATGATTGACATCTTACCTCAAGGGATATGGGACGATATTCTCTCTCGCCTTATTGTAGAGGAGCATTTCCAAACTGGAGTGGAAGTACAAAGACTTGTCACTACCACGCATAATGGGGAAGAGAAGAAAATGTTGATGTCTATAGATTTCATTATACCAAATACCTTTCGAGCTTGGTATCATTATGTTGTAGGAGACCCCAAGTTTAGAACACCTCAAGATAAACCCTCGCATATTGGGAGTATTGAGTGGATACAATCTAAGTTGGGGACAGATATTGTAGTCACTAATCAAATTGTGTACATAAATGCTTATGAACTTACCCTAAGACCGACAAAGAAAACGTGGATGGACAGCAACATACTTCCTTTAGTAATGGCTACGTGATGCATTGACATTGTTATGTTTAATGTATGGGGACGGCATTGCAAAAACAATGACCGACATTCCTATAATCCAGGACCTTGGAAGTTGTTCTTTGACTTATTTGGGAAGTCACTAATCTACAATCCTCGCAATGTAAAAATTTTATACAATGCCTACCTCAGTGCCTTGCAGATTGTGCAAATATACATAGCTCATGGGATGGGACACACCGGATGTGTTTCCAAAAGAATCTGCTTTTTTCGATGACTACTTCGGGTACAGAAAGGCAATTATCCATACCAAAATGGAAGTACCTATAATCAACAAATCACTTACTCAAGAATGGTATGACTCACATGCCAATGAAGAAATGCTCCAGCCAAAGACCGTAAAGGATTATTAGAGTCAACCTTCAGACGTAGTCAAGGAATGGGACAACTATACTCCATTGGTATAAGGATGTCACAATGGATATTACCGAGTGCACTATGTCAGAGCCATTAGGATTTATTAGAAACTTTAAGGACACTTTGTAGACTTTTTGAAAACCCAAAGTTTTGTGATATAGAAATTGGATTAATTTATTTATTATTCTTTCTCCTATTTTATTCTCATCTTATCTTGAAGTGCCTACTCTATTTGATTTGAGAACTTCAAGTGGAATATAATATTTTACTAAGTGTGACCTTGGTTGATATGGTGCAGTAAGTTACCATGCCTCCTAGAGAAAATGCGGCTGTTGCTAACGCAAATGCACCTATTGTTCCTCAACACACCATCATCGATAGAGACATCAATGCTATGCTTTGCAAGTCTCAATTTGGAAATTTTAGCAGGGAAGGCAAAGATGTAGGCAAAGTTCTTGAAGATTGGATTGAGCGCATGGATGACTACTTTGACTTAGCCCATTCTTCAACAGTAAACAAAGCTATCATCGCTAAGTTCAAACTAGAGAAGACAGCCAAGCGTTGGTGGAGAGACCATTACATTGAAAACAATGTTGATCCTAATGCTGCAACTTGAGATTATCTTAAGATCCATCTTAAGAAGAAATCAAAACAAGGTCTATCATTCAGACTGTATGAATGAGTTTCTTGACTGTACTCAAGGAACCAGAGATCTGGAATCATACTATCAACATTTCTTAATCCTTGTCAAGTATGCTCCAACAGGGATGACTCAAGAGGTCAAGGTGGCTCGATTCGTGTCAGGGTTACATAATCCTATGAAGACTAGACTCCAGAGTCTTTTCGCCTTACCAATTTTCCAGATGTCCTTGATGCAGGAAAACCGGAGGCTTTTCCAAAAGCTAAGGGCTATTCCAGGCTGAAAACTAGCACCATATTTCTGCTTGGGGTACACTTTAGCCTACTGCACTTGCCTATAACTTGCCAGTTAGTGCTCAGTTTTCAGTGTCGTATGTTGCGTCTACTACTGCAAGGCTATACGTATCTATTATACGGAGTGGTGAAAGCTCTTCATCACCATCTTCATAAGCTCTTCTCTCTCTTGAGAATAAGAAGAAGAAGAACACTCTCTCTCTACTTGCTTATTATCTTCTCTCTCGTTTCATGGTGTACGTGCTCTCCGGAAGCTTTTGTGGTGGATACCTCAACGTAGCTCTAATCACCGCTCTCTTGCGGCAAAGCAAGAAGACTCTCAACAATCCCTAATCAGTTGTAATTCATGGTGAGAAGCTCTAAACTCCATAGCCATCATCTCTCTCTCTCTCTCTCTCTCTCTCTCTCTCTCTCTCTCTCTCTCTCTCTCTCTCTCTCTCTCTCTCTCTCTCTCTCTGTTTTCTGAGTAGTCACCCTCTCAGTGATTGTTTTTTTGCATACGAGTGCATGTATGGATCAACTGAGTACATATAAAGTTGCCCCATGATTATTTCATTTAACACGCTGATTTATGTACATGATGCGTTTATGGTCATGTGCATGCATAAAAAGTGCTTTTTGTTTCACGTCATAGAGGCGGTTGGAGCACTAATTTGGCCATAAATCACAAAGCGTTATGAATCAGCCCAAACCCTTTATATCAAAGATAAAACACATAATTTAAAACATTTTATCTCTTTGGTGTCACGTGAAAAACACGCAGGAGCTAAGAGATATGTCAAAAAACAACAGCTTGCTCCCCATTGCACAAACCAAATTTTTTGACTCCAGGCTCCTCGAAGAACCACTATATAGATTCACCAGATGGGCAAACCCACTTAAAAAATTGAACATATTGATATAACTTGATGATAAATGAATTTAGGTTTGTGTTATCACTTCGGGATTGTGGGTTATTAATCGCTCTATAACCGGTTTTATCCACACGTAGAGGGGTGCCATATGACGTCGTGAGTTAACCGAGCTATTTTTATATGTTTTATGGTTTGTTTTGGTGAGTTGATTTCAATTATTATATGGCCATAAACTTATGTGAGAATCTCAGGTTAAACATCCTGAGCCGCATAGGTAGATATGAATAAAGTGGCTTTCTTTTGGGGTAACCGTTTGTTGTGTGAGTACCATATGGATCAAGTGATGTGACAGAGTGATAGTCTATATTATGGATCTAAGCTTGATGCATTGGTTTGAGGCCAAATACTTTCAATTGCATGTTTTGCATACTCCCAAAAATGCCAAAAAATTGTTTTTTTCATATATGTGAAGTTATGGTTTATGGTTGACCTAAAGGTTGGAGCTGTTCTGCATCATGTTTATGGTGATGTAATGTTATCATATGATGTATGGGAACTCATGTATTGATGTGGATGCCTCATATGCATAGTTGTGATTGCTTTCCACCTTCCTAGGTCAAAACTAGCTCTATGTGGCTAGGGAGGTGAAATGCAGATGTGATGCATCAACTTTGCATGGTTGGATGTGGTCAAAATTGGATTTTTATATCATGATTAGTTGTTGGTCGGACTTTTTTTATGCATAAAGAATCATGATTTAAGGGTCACATGTGTGTAGACTCCGATTTATTACAGGGGATGTGTCAAACTCCAAGTGTGAGAGTTGGTTCAGTGTGATTATGATTCAAGGTCAAGGGCTGAGATTCCCTTATGGATCATGGTTGATATTTTATGATGTAAGCCGATGTAGCTCATGGTTTTTTTTTCTGGATTTGGTTATTCTGCCGAAATGCTACCAAATTTTTTGCAACCATGTTATGTTTTAAAGTGGTAATGCAGGATTGGTCGTGCCTCACCCAAGTTGGGTGGAGTGTTTGCTCGTGTGATGTGATTGGGTTATGGTTTATGGTTTTGGATTGGATCATGAAATGATTTGGATGGTTTATGGTAGACGTGTAAGGGTAGAGACCCTGTATAGTCTAACTGCTTGGAAAATATTTGTTTGTGCATGCGGGAAGTGCTAGTGTGATTGGACTCATGTGTTATGTTTCTCATGGTAGCGTCGCTACAAGACTAGGATCACCTACATCGCTTAGCCTTAGACTAAAGGGTCGTTGACCTGGGGCTTTACTGGATTGGGCATGTTGCCTATGTCTTCTTCTTGTTGTTAGGCTCATCTACACGGTTAGTGCGTCGGGGGCTGAATGGCCTACACGGCTAACGCATGGAGGATCTTGCCTTGGCTTTGCCTAAACACCTGGTGCTGGGCATCGAAGAGGCATGGCACCTTTAACTGGTATGGTTGGTGTTGATACCCTACCACCTACTAGTACTTGGGATACTTTCAAAGCTCGTGTGCATGGAGGGAGGCGAAGTGGCCTCAGCCTATGTTTAGCTTAGGTAGGTTGGATGTGTTCTTGCTCGCTCCCGATAAAGTGAAATTCTCTCTGATCGTAGTAGAGCGGAAGCAGATGGTTGGACCGGTCGATCCCTACACAGGGTTTGGTGCTCTGCTAGTTATTTTGTCATAAACTTTTTGATGTTATGGTATACCTAGATGTTGTCATTGCATTAATACATAATTTCATGTTCCATTTAGATGGGCATTTAACACTAGAATGGTAACATGATACTTTTGTGTCCTGTTAAGTGACCATTTTGCTTGAATTATTTGAAGAGTATGAAAATGAATTTGTAGGTGCTATATATCCACAAATTTGCCTTATGAGCTGAAAAAAACTTAGAATTTTTTTTTGAGTATCGATCTCACCAATAACCTTACTCTTGCACAACATTTTTGCACCTAAACTGTGTGAAAAAACGAGTCCTGTTTTTGGCTTTTTTCCAATTTCACTACAACAAAACAGGTGTTATCGACGCATATATCGACGTTGCCCGTCGCTATGCGCATCGCTGTGAAACCAGTCACTATTAGCGACGGGCATAGCGACGCATATAGCGACGACCATAGCAGAATTTTTTTTTCTTGGGCAGAGGGCAGGTAGCCTGGCCTGTGCTCAGTTAAAAGATGGACACAGCCACAGCCAGACTTCCTGCCCTCTGCCCAAGAAAGCGAGCAACACCAAAATATCAACCATGATCCCGCGCGTAGAAATTTCGGCAGAGTTCCCTTTGTTTTTACATAAACTTTTCAAAAAAAACCATATCATGTATACGCCTCCTACATGCTATCCATGTAGGATCTCACATGAGATTTAAAGCCAATGAAAGACAACCATACCAACTGAAAAGCATAGCCATAACTTAAAAGCATAACCATAACAAACCATAACCATAACTTAAAAGAATAACCATAACGAACCATAACCATAACTTAAAGGCATAACCATAACTTAAAACCATAACCGGCTATAACCACTTTGATCAAAACCATAATGCAGATAACCATAACCATAAACAAAATTAACAATAACCATAAGCATAACCAGAAAGAGAAACAATAACTGCCTATACAATGACAATGACAGTAATCATAACCATAAGGGAAACAATAACTGTCTGAACACTAACTGTTTGTACAAAAAAGAGACAAAAAAGCGTGTCTGTGTCTCACAAAGCATATAGATGAAATCTGGTCCACTAATGACTAGGCGTCGCAACTTGCACATAGGACAACTCACAAAATTAGTATTGATATTACTTCACATATACTGACTTACTTAAATCAACTCACACATATTAACGTCTCATCTCAAGCGATCAGCGAGACTATAAGGCCTCCCAGTCTACAGGCTCTCCTGAAGCTTCAAGATCATTAAATACTTCATAGATATCTCTGCGATATCCATCTGACTCCTCCTTGCGTGATGGAGCTCAATGCATTGCAAGATTCTGCGTTTATACAAAAATCAAAGTAGTAAGAATACATGATTCATCGCGTTTTGAAAAACACCATAGTTAAGATTGGATTAGAAACTCACAAACTCATAGCGAAAGGTGTCGAAGCCTCCGCTGCCAAGATGAGATGTCCCCCTAGTCATCTGTCGTACCTGCGCGGCCTCACGCTGCTGTCTGAACCGCGTGGCCGCTGTCCGGTCATCCTCCCTGATCTGCAGCCACGTCTCGTGTGGGATGCCCGAAGGCTTCGGCGAGCCGGTCCTGAAAGCCTTCCGAGCTGCATCTCGTCTATGTTTGATGGTGTCCCGTGCAACACCCTTGATCCACCGCGCCGAAACAACGGAAGAACCCGGAGCAGGCTGGTACTCTCTCAGGATGGTCTCCACTATGTAAGTGACTTTTTCCTTATCTTGTTGATCCCAAGACGTCAAAATGCTGGTCGAAAACGGCAGCTCCACGAGCTGGCGAATCCGCTGTCGCATCTCAGTCCCAACTCTATCCATGTCAACAGAACCATCTCCACGTACAATATAGAGCTTGGAGGCACTAGGATCGTGTGGCCCCCAAGGTGTCCGAGGTGTGCCAAGAGGTGTGTCGAGAGGTGTGCCTGGGTAAGACGGGGGTCGTGAGCGAGGAGGGGTTGAAGCATCTGTGGACCCTCCTCCACAGCAACCACCACCTCCATCTGACGATCGCCGAGATCGACGAGTGCGCCTGTGCTGCGGAGATGAGGACGTACCCGCCTCTGCCCCACCCCTAGGTGTCGAAGTGGCCGTGATGGGAGAAGAAGGCGTCGTACCCATAGGCGTCCTGAACCCCGTAGGCGTCCCCCCCCCTAGGCGTCGGTCCCTCGGGTGTGAAGCCCTCCGTACTTGTGCACATGCTCATTACATATCCTATGCTTGCGCAGGATTTGATACTTACAGAGCGTGCATGAGCATGCAATCTTTTTCTCCATGTTAGTTGATGACGTTGCCATCTACAATGATTATGAATGTTGTTTTAATATATATATATATATATATATATATATATATATATATATATATATATATATATATATATATATATATATATATATACTCCTCACAATGTAAACTACCTCGCATTCTCTAGTCTTGCCCAATCTCCGTACACCTCGGTCCAGAGGTGTACTGAGATCAGGACCACCGGGTCAAAATCCCGTCTTTATTGGTCAAATCCTATATGGGTAGACACATACGTGCACTCCCAGGTGTACATGGCAATGCATGTAGGAGACAAAATCCCTTTGCCTCTTTTAGTTCCATAGTTTCTTCTCTGTCTACGAACCCACCTGCCTCCATTCCGAGGTAGCCTATCAGAGAAAGCTTTACAATGCCGCACTTGATGAAAGCACAAGCCATGGAAGTTCTCAGCCCAATGAAATTTTTCTACCTGATTGTAAACCGGACGGGGCCTTCATGTCCAAGCCAGAAGATAATGTGGAGATGGATGAGCAACTCGAGAAAGATTCAGAAGCCTTGCATGGTTCTTTCTCAAAAAAGTGATCTCGATCTCTCTTTCTCTCTCGATCTCACTCTCGCTATCTCTCTTTCTCTCTCTATTTCCTTATTTTCCTATCTCTCTCTCTGTCTCGCTCTTCACTTCCCTACCTCTCTCTCTCTCTCTCTCTCTCTCTCTCTCTCTCTCTCTATATATATATATATATATATATATATATATATATATATATATATATATATATATAACTCTCTTTCTCTATCTCTCTATTTCCTATCTCTCTCTCTCTACTTACTCTCTCTCTCTCTCTCTCTCTCTCTCTCTCTCTCTCTCTCTCTCTCTCTCTTTCTCTCTCTCTCTCTCTCTCTCTCTCTCTCTCTCTCTCTCTCTACTTCCCTATCTCTCTACTGATCAAATGAGCGACTGAGCTAGGGAGATCTAGACGTCCACGACTGCGGAGGACTACACAACATTGACAGAGGCTGCATTAGAGGATCTAGCTAGGTCACTTTGGCTCGACATGCATAACGCCCGGTCAGACTACTGACCATGGAGGAGATTGATGAGATCCGCCAGCGACAGCTGCTGGATCTCCTATGATCTACCTATCCCAGCTAGCTGGTTTAACCGTTTAGTCCATACCCAGCAGTTTAGGATTCCATAATATTTTATTTTGTCATCTTCTTACTCTGACTTTGTATCAGATCCATCACATTGTAACTTTCTTGTCTCATGTCTCATAGGTCACTTTGGCCTTTCGAAGACGTTAATATAACATTTCATTTCATTTCTCTCTTTAATTATTTTTCTTTAATTTTAATTTCCTAATCATACATTAATTCTCTATCTCTCTCTCTCTCTCTCTCTCTCTTTGATTACCTACACACACACACATTTCTCTCTCTCTCTCTCTCTCTATTTCCTACACACAGACAGACACGCACCTCTCTCTCTCTCTCTCTCTTTCCTACACACACACCTCTCTCTCTCTCTCTCTCTCTCTCTCTCTCTCTCTCTCTCTCTTTCCTACACACACACACACGATGTAGAGAGAGAGAGAGAGAGAGGGGTTTGGGGGGGGCACAATACCTGCGCAGCAGGTGGAGGCCAAGATTTGAGCAGAGCGTAGGAGAAAATGGCCCCTGCTGCTCGCAGATTTTGCTTTTTTTCCCCAATTTTTTTGCGTCACTATACGCGTCGATATACGTGTCGCTATAGGCGTCGATATACGCGTGAGAAGTAAAGCTTTTCCACACGTATATTGACGTACATTGAGACGCGTATATCGACGTACATTGAGACGCGTATATCGACGCGTATAGCGACGTCTGTTAATTTCGTCGATATACGTGCGTCGATATCTCCATGTTGTGTTGTAGTGTTTTTGGCAACTATACCACTCTAAACTTCATGTTTGTGAGGTTTAGATGGCTAGAGGTTAGGCCTTCATAGTTCTCAACATGTTTTGATGCTTGTAGGGGGAGCTAAGTGTTAAAATTGAAAGTTATGACCAATTTACAAGAATTGCATAATCCTATTTTTTGGCCAAAATTAGCACTTTTATGATTTTTTTGGTGGCTTTCTTGATATCCAAATTCAATTTTGATTGTGTAAGTGTAATGTATAACATAAAGCTAATCTTCCTTAAGTTTTGGGGGACCTAATATGCTATATAGCATAGTATATGATGATGGTTGAGTTTTTTGATTGCTGAAGAATACGATACATTTTAGAGTAGCAAGTATAACTTTCTCAATATTGCTAGTTTCTTAGACCAATTGTGTGTATTTTGTAGGTAGTAACCATATCTAATCATAGACTACAAACTTGGCTAGATATTGAGTAGTTTCTATGGGTTTCTAGAGGTTATAATGCTAAACCCAATTTTTTCATGTTTACTGTATTTAGCACTTTATCATTGCCCCCAAGGTTCCAATTGTAAGAGATCCATTATCCTTTTGACATGCTCCATGGCTCCTTTTGAATCCAAAGGCCCAAAGGGAACCAAGAAAACATATATATAGTATCTGTATTGAGCGTGACTATAGAAACTTTGATGATAGGTCCGCAAAATGGCAAAAATGCAACTTTTTTGTACCTATTTTTTTTGCCCAAAAAAAAATTAGTGAGGTAAAAGCAACCATATGTCTTGGTCACTAACCATTGAAGTTAACGGGGCATTTTATCTCATGTCCTACAAAAATCCCCACTCTTATTTATATGCAATCAACCGTAAGAAATTGTTGTTTTGGGCAAAATGCACTGGTCCATCAACTTTGGAGGCTTGTAGTGACCAAGGGATGTGAAAAATTACAAGTTTCTCATTTTTTCCATATGTAGTAGTTATTGAACTATAAGATCATGAAAGGATTTTTCAAAATGAGTGGATCTACTATGGTTTTGGAATTTTTTCCCAAATCCCTGAAAGGACACTTTTATGTCCTGTTAGGTTACCATTCTAGTGTTAAAGTTCTTTGTTGTCATCTTCTCATGTCTCTATGCACTCTATTTCATCCTCCACTATATTCTCTCTCTCTCTCTCTCTCTCTCTCTCTCTCTCTCTCTCTCTCTCTCTCTCTCTCTTCCCGCAACGCAATGTACACATATATTCACCCTCCACAATGTTATATTTCTCTTGAGTAGGCTTTCATTCATAACACCCATTCATGGGTAGCACTAGTTGCTAGGTACCTCTGGATGCAGTCCGGCTCATGGCCTAAACTCCATGCTTGGTCGAGTGCTGAGAACTCCTCCCCTATGCAAATGCTTCCACAACCCTGATGTATATCAAAAATTGTATAAAGTGTATATTGTGCATAGACCCTTGGGGTAGATACACTGCTCGTAGTTGCTAGCAAAGTGAGAACTGGGCCAACAAAAGATGCCAACCAAGGATGGAGCTTGACCGCTAGGCACATGAAAACAAATAGATGGATGTCAATCACCTACTCAACCTTATAGAGACAATCATTACCAAGAAAAATCCACTCAAAGCACAATAAGTATGCATAACCGCTACCTTACCTATGATGGCTATGCTCTCCAAAACATGACCGAACATTGTTGAATTGTCACAAAACTCAAGGGATGACCTCTACACATCTAGAGGACACTACCCTAAAGTCTCTAACCCAACTTACTACCTACAAAAAATTGGCGAAGAAAACGCGTATGAAGACAGTCCAAAAATTACAAGTCACTAATTTTCAACATGTTTAGGCCTAAAGTGTAGTTCTACTTGGAGTGAACGCAATGACATAAAGCAATAACAAAAAGGATGCATGTTAATGAGAAAACTCACTTTGAAGCTCTTGGGAGACCTCTTTGTTGCGAAGAGACCAAAATCGTGCAAGCTTGGCATTGAAGTGTAGATCTTGATGTTGCTAATGCGATGGTGTAGTTGCCTTCACAATGTAGCTTTCGTAGTGCATGTAGAGTAGAAGAAGACCTCACTCAATCTCTCACACAAATTACATAGTCACGCCACACTTAGTTGAGCTTAAAAGATGTTTCGTCCAAAAGTTGTCCTTAGGGTTACAAAAGTTGGATTTTATACCTCAACTTTGGAGGTTCTAACTTATCAAAATTACCTCCTAATTTCTACCAAGTGTTTATCTTATCTGCATATTTAATATATTACAATCTAGAAACTCGTAGGTGTCCCAAAAGAGATATTTACAGTGGTCAATTAAATGATACAAAAGTGGGGTAGCCATTAACACTCCCCCCCTCTGTATCCATGTCGTCCTTGACATGATAGGTCTTCAGGCCAATGTCTTTCTCAACGGAAGCCTCGTGGCTTCAATAGTTCAATAGCTTTAGATGGGACTCATATCTTATGTTTTAATGCTCATTGTTGGGCCAAAAACCTACTGTAGTAAGTGAACAATCTAGTGTAAAATGCTTCTTCAAAAGCATGCATGTGGTAGCTTGGCAAGAACATTAGTCTTTGATAGAACAGATGTATCACATTTGGGGATGGCTCCTTTGAAGGATCATTGGTGAATAAATAAATATATTCATGGTGGGATTAGTGTATAGACTATTCATGGATTTTAGCTCAATGAGCACATGGTGTTAGAATAATGAGTACATGATTTAAAAAAATATGAAAAAAAATATTGGAATCATACAATATGGTCCCTCTTTTGTATTATGGTAAAAGAGGAAAAAAATACAAGTAAATGAAAATATATAATAAAAGTGCGCAAGGGAGTAGAAGCCGGTTTTTTGTTTTCACAAGGGTGAGGATAGAAATATGGGGGTGATTTTTATAAAAGAAAAAACTATTTATGAGATTAGGGACACATTGGCAAAAAGAATATACTTATGGTATAATAAAACACACACCTAGATATACATAGTTACAAAAAAAATCAAAAATTGATTAAAAAATCCTTACATTGAGACCCTATATACAATGAAATATTTTGTAATGGAATTAGCCTATTCAACTTGAGAATAGCGGAAATTAATGAGAAGAATACTTTCGAGAAATAACTTTGTGAGCATAGCGGGTAGACATAATTGAAGATAGCAACATAATCATAGCAATTAGTTAACTTGGCATGAACAATACTTTTGCAAGAGAGAGAATTTAGAGAACATGACAACAGTTGAGGACCGGATTTATGTGGAGCCGGTCCCCCCTCCAACAGGCATTTGTATTATGATTTCTCCCATTAAGAGAGACTTGTTACAATACATTCTTTGTGTTCCTTGTGACCTAGGTGATGCAATGAATATGGAAAGCTTCATGCATCACAATCATAGCATAACATGAACTTGAAGAAAGCTTTAATTGTCCCAAGCCTCAGTCCCAAGACCTCAAACACCTTCGAAGGTGGAGAGAGCTAGCAGGGAATGAGGGTAGGGAAGAGGAAGAAGAAACATTTCATAGGAGAAAGAACTAGTTCCTCACTTATCATACTCTTGTTGCTAGCATACATAATAGCATAGTAATGAAGGAGAAGGAGATGACAAGCTCAAGCATTGAAGCATGGCTCTTGGTTGGATTTGCACTCCATAGCCAAGAGTGTTGGTGTAGGCTCTCAACCTCTACTTGCTTGGAGAGGGAGCTCTTGCACTTTGCATAGCACACAATGAGAGTGATTGTGAGTGTGTGTGGGTGAGTATACCCCTCAAGCAAGCCCCTAGCTAGCTTGGGTCGACCCCCCCTTGTAGCTCATGCTTGAAGCTCATTGGACCCTCCCAGGCCTAGCCAATCATGAGTAGGAGGCATTACAAGCAGTAGGGGTAGCCTTGAGACAAGTGTCCTCCTTTCCTTTTTGAGAGAGAGGGCTAGATAAATGCTAAAACAATTAGATAATTCATGTAATTTGTCATTGGACCCCTTTGAAGCTTAGCCAATAGGCTTCAAGCAACACATGAAGGTAACATGGGTAGGGGCCTGACATGTGTCCTTGCTGCCTCTTCAAGTTGGGGCTTCCCTTGTGTGTGTGAGTGGGTGTTCTCTCTCTAGCCCCTAGGAAAAGGGCTCGCCCCCCCTCTTGTAGGAATGCTTTTGACTTTAGGTGATCAAGCACCTTACTCACCAAGCATGACAAAGCACTTGAACTAGGGGGTGTTCCCACAAGCATCTCAGGCAAGCTTCTCAAGGCACCTCAAGTACCTTAATCATGCAGCAAGTCAAGCACCTCAAGCATGGAGCCAGTCAAGCACCTCAAGCATCTTAATCAAGCACCTCAAGCATGACAAACACCTCAAGCACGACAAGCACCTCAAGCAGGACAAGCACCTCGAGCTTGGGCCGGGTTCCCACCTCAAGCTCAACTCTAACTTACCTAAGGTCAAAGGACTTTTACACACATTTATTGGAGGTCTTCAATGAAGCTAACCCTAAGGTCTTATGCTCCATTGGTTAGCCTTGCTCTTTGATAGACCATCTCCCTTTTGGGCCCCTTTACCATTGGCCCCGTGTTGAGATAGATCTATAAGCACATATCTATATCTTAACACTTGTTCCCGTTTATTCTCCCACATTAAGTGATCAATTTAATATGAGAAAATGATTTGGGTTGGTTAGATATTATATTTTATGACACATTTACACACAAATGGGCCATAATATATTTTTATTTTTATTTTATTATTTTTTATTTTGGTTGAACTAGCCCAATGACTTGCTAGCAGGGGTTTATTTTAGGAGATATTGGGAAAATTCCCTAACTCACACATGCCTATGTACAGTGAAAGGATGAGGATAACCAACAATGTTTGAGTAATTTTCATAGGGTGAGGTAGCTCACTATGACAATTACGGAGAGTCGAAAGACGGCTGGGTGAAAGCATGTTCACCTGTCGCGCTTTTTGTGCTAGGTAGCAGTTTCAAGTTAGCACATCTTCAAAAATTTGGGCGTCCGGTAAATTTTTTACAAATAATATCAAAATTTGTCGGAGGTTGTACATTTGGATTCCTTGTTTCAAGTGCTTTCTATTGATATATCATATATCATAGATCTTGGAGATGTAGCTCAAGTTATTGTACTAGTTAGCATATGTCAAAATTGTGCTAGTTAGCATTGTCCGGGACATGGAAAAGCATGACAGGTTAACATGCTTTCACCCGGCTATCATTAGCCCTCCCCCAAAATGACGGTACATTCATGTACTATCAAAAGACATATTTTTCAATGAGAGTGGTTCCAAGATTTTTGTGATGTTTTGTGCCATCTAAATCCATGAGCTGATAGTAACTTGAATTAAATGATTTTTTGACCGCATACGAACCTTGCCATCTGGTGTTGAATTTGGCATCAAACCTATTGTCAAGTGGATTGTCATTCCTAGATTGCACCCAATGTTTGTGTGATTCTTCTCTCCTCTCCTCCTTTCTCTCTCACTGTGCCGACGCAGAACTCCACTCTAGGAGGTCCGTCTACACGTGCTCTTTTGCTCTCTCCCGTTCTCTATCTCTCTCTGTTTGTGTTGAGCTCGATTATGGATTTGTGTGAGTTAGTAGGCATGTATATTTTTTTGTTTATGGCTTGCTGTGTGCTATTTTTGGTATTTTGTAGGGCCACTGCACTCTCGTTTGTAGCAATGGTATCATGTACGAGCTATGAGATATGGTCAAAAAACATATTGTTTCCCACAGCACTTAGCCAAATTTTTTGACTCCAGGCTCCTTGGAGAACCACCATATAGATCCACCGAATGGGAAAACCCACTTAACCAATTGAAAATCTTGATGAAACTTGAAGATTCGGACAGAGTTGTCACATCATAGGTGAATCAAAAAAAGAATCATCTAAAATATGAGGAATCTCATGGCGTGCTATATATCAGTACTAGATAGAGCTTGAAGAGGACATTCTAACTATCAAACCTCCGCCAACTTTGGAGTTTGTTTGCAAAAATTTATCCATGCGCCCGTTTTGGTAGAGAGAGATAAAGTCAAACTCCTTAAAGGGCCCCTTTGTGAGTCCAAATTTTGCCTAATGCTTGCATCCCTTGGGGTTGCTATGAGTCTTTGTATTGTCAGATCTTGGAGCTCTAATTTAGATTTTAGCTCCACTACCTCATCTTTGGCCGCTTCCAGCTCGTCTTCCATCTTGTCTTTCTCCTCGTGCAAACTCTTTATCTCACTTGAGACCTCTGCCATTGATAGCCGTTTTTTGGCTCTGCATAATTTTCATAGTGAGCTACCTCACCCTATCAAGTCACTCAAACATTATGGTTATCCTCACCCTTTCACTGTACATAGGCGTGTGTGAGTCAGGGAATTTTTCTCATATCTCCTTAAAATCCTCAGCTAGCTAGTAGTTTGGGCTAGTTGAGCCTAAATAAATAAATAAAATAAAATAAAAAATATATTATGGCCCATTTGTGTGTAAATATTTCATTTTATATAGAACCTACATATAAGTAATTTTCAAAATTATTTTGGTATTAATTTAAATATTTCTACCTAGGTGTGCGTTATTTTCCTATGTATGCTATGTACATTGACTCACCATTACCACAAATTTTCTTACCATTTTTCATACTCTGTATTCCATATATAAATATTTTTATGCAAGCTTCTCTTATTTTTGGGTGAGAATCCACTCCAAGGAAAAAACTCAAAAATACCTTTCACCATCAGTCATTGCCTTTCACTAAATTCCTATTTTCTAGAGGTATTTTTTTATTATCTCTTGTAAATAAATAAAATTCAATAAAAACAATTGAGGGTCCTCATCATTTGATTCCCTATATTTTCATATGTTTATTTTTTATATATTTATAGCTCACACTATTCTAGATTCCATAAATTGTTTATATATACTAGCCTGTCTTTTTTCATCATATCCATATATTATATTTATGCATAATCCACAACCATGCATATTTTCAAACCTCTAAGAATAAATTAGGTCATGCTCTCATGCAAGGAGGGGCTCACCTTTGGAGCCATATGCGAATTCAACAAAAGGGGGGCCACTGAAGACTTTTTTGTGAAGAAAAGTAGACATTTTGATGGGATTTTTTATATCCATCTCCACTCCGAATTTGAAGTGGTGGTTAGAAGAAAAAATGTAGAGCAAGAGCTGAATAAGCACCTCAAAACCTTTCATAATTTTTGGATCTACCACCGGTGAGCTATGATTTTTTTATTAGACCCCAGTCTGCCCACTTTTCTCACAAGTAGCCCATAGTCTTCTCTCACCTCTTTCCACATTTCTACACACACACACACACACACACTCATTCATCTCAATCCCTCACTCAACCTGCACCTTCCATGGTTTCTCTCACCTTGTTCACCATTAACCTCCCCTCTTACTTCCATAGCTCTCATATGAGCTCTCCATGTACATACACCATCTCTATGCCTCTCTCTATTACTTTCAAAGTACAATTCCATCTTACCCCTTCTCTATATACATAATATTCAGCATGTAAACCATGCTTAACCTCTGCAAATTAAGAGATCTCATCAACCAAATTGCCAATTTCATCACAAATCAACCTTGGCGGCAGTGACGTAAAGAAGAGAAGACGAAGAAGAAGATCGATAGTCATTTTGAGAATCTACACAAGTAAGTCAAAAACTTCTTCAATCTTCACCCATCACAAGACTTTCCTCGCTTCATTCAACCGTCCACCCCATTCTACCCATTGTAAGTATATCATTAACCTTCTAGTGATTACTAACACTAACCACTAACATACTATCCATTGAACTAACCATAAAAGACACTAACCTTCTAGTGATTACTAACACTAACCACTAACATACTTACACAAAATATCCATTGAACTAACCATAAAAGACACCTCACCTCAAGACATGTGCATAGTAACTCTCTCTCTCTCTCTCTCTTCTCTTCCTTAAAACTCTACTTTCACCTTATCTACCATCAATAATGCTCTCTTTTGAGCCCACATCCATGACTCAAGCAGACAAAGAAGGCCCGCAATGGTTTAATATTAAAATCATAATCGTGATTTGTTAGCTTGTAAATTAGGATTTCCAATAATATTAATGAGGGGTCTCCAACCTATAAATAGGCCCCTCTCCTTCTTGTAAAACAACCTCCAATATCTCACATAGCACCCCAACACTCTATGCGTGAGGAGAGACTTAGGTGTAGAAACCACTTTGTGAGCTTCACTTTTGGTGTAAGAGAAGCTTTCAAGCTACACATTGCAAGTGAGATAGCGTGAGTTCAAGAATCTCAAAACCACTATTGTATATGCTCCTCCATCATCAATAAATTGAGGTTTGGTGGATCAAAGGCGTGATTAGACGTTCAAATTTTCGTCCTTCCATTTATGCAATATGGCTTGGTGAATTCAAGGTGACTTGTGTATTTTGAGTTTCTATCGGTTGATCTTGTTTTAGAAAGCGTTTTAGTGTGTTTTCATTGCCAATTTTGTGTCCATTGTAAGAGTGTATTGTGGTAGAGGTCTCCCACACCCTAAGACAGTGTGTGTGTGTTGGCAATGTTTAGCATTCACTAAGCATTGAGTGAGTTTTGTACAAGCTCTACGATAGCATCATACCGAACCATCTCCATTTTCAAGTCACAAATAAGGTATTACGCAAGATCCATTCCTTCTCTTTCTTCCCTTTCCTCTAGCTCTCTCTGTTCCATTTTGTGTGTGTCTTGGTGTGAGGTTCTTGTGTGTTTTGTGGCGCATCTTCTTGGTTGTGACAAAATCTCTCTTGCATCCTAGTTCACATACCATAACTAGGTGGTGCCCCTATCTTGTTTGGGTTTTGGCTGTGGTTTTGTTGTTGTGTTGTGCTTGTGGTTTCCCGAGCCCCAATTGAGCAGCACGGGAGCCTTGAGGGGTGTTTAGAGGTCGCCTCTCTTGTTGCCTGCCCCGGACCGCCTCACCATCTACATTGTAAGTGTCTCCTCAATTGAGGTTTGGTTCATGTGTTTGTAACTATGGTCTTTAAGGTTTATGCGCTTTGTGTTTTCCATGTGTCTGAGTTACATATGATCATATCCCAAATCTTGAATTATCTTTAGTTGTCACATGAATGGCCATCCACGTATGATGTGGTAATTGTTCTTATTGTCAAAGTCAACTATAGCAAAGGTATACTCATACTCAATGCCGCAAGAAGTAAAAATAAATTTCTCTCAAAGTCCTAGGGGTTTCTCCATGTACCCCATCTGCTAGTTGCAATTTCATTATGGTAGCCCTCAAGGCTGGTTTTTTTCATTTTTTTCAAATTTCCTTTGGTGGCGATAGCAACAGCTCCATTATAAAATATTTTCATGGTTGTTACACTGTGGAATTCTATTGGAAGAGTAGTATTTTCATCTTCATCCTCGCAATACTTACCAACCTTGTTTAATGGTACAAGTCTTCTGTTGAATTGAGGTTTTTCCAGTTCTTGGATCCCTTCTTAAGTTTGTGATGTTGGATCTTTTACCCTAAACTTCTCCAAGCATTTTCCAACAGTCGCACATGTTTGGTCTTATTTGGAGAAGTTCTGCTAGCGTAATAGTACAAGTCACATACGTAGAAAATATGTCTATAATCCTTTAGAGTCCAAAGCCTTGCTTGATGAGAGTTTTTGTGATGGCACCGCCTTCACATCCAACTTGGTATCATACTCTTCCATGTATGAGATAAGTTTTTCAAAGATTTAGTTTGACTCTCTAAAGATCTTACAGATCCCCTATCCCCCCAATATGAGCAAACATCTAGATCTGCTTGAGATCTTGCCTCGAACTCCTCAATAGGTGGAAGAAAAAATCCTTGTCTAAGCCATCATCCTCTCTGTAGGCCTCTGGTATCATAGGATGATGGAAGGTGTTAGATGCCTAATTTGTGGTATCATCACACCTTTTTAGCTGTGGGATCCTTGATGGTTCCTTTAGTTTAATGTTTGGGTTGGATTATTGGTGTTGGAGCTAGAACTTATAACCAACTCTTTGAATTGCTTGTCAGTGGCTCTAGCAAATCTTGGGAAGTTTTGATCATTTTCTAACACCTCTCCAACCTTTTCTTTTCTAGCTTAGCATAAGGATACGTCATCCATTTTTGTTCCTGGTTTTGATTAGTTTGAAGACACGCTTTGTAGGCTTTCATAAGTTAGGGGTTCATTCACCTTTTCAACCAATACATATCCACTAGAACTTGCACTCTTTGGTCTCTTTTTCTCATTAGGTTCTTTGACCTCTGGAATTTCCAATTTAAGCTTAGTTTGATTCTCTAGTCTTTATAATCTATCCCTGGTGGTTTGCTTTGACTCCTCTACTATGGTTTTCTGTTTGCGTTCCTTCCTAGCTTTCATGCATGCCTTCCTAGACTTCCAGGTGTTTTGTTGATTTTTTCATTCATAACTAGATGCATCTCTTTTGGGTTCCTCAATTATCGGTTCTTCCCTTGCTTTTTGGTCTTGTGCCCTTATGACAATTCAGCATTTTGTTTTCAAAATCGCTACTTAATGGCATTGCCCTCAATATGTTTAACATTGTTTTCACTGTTTTATTTGGGTTTTCTGGACAATCACTAATCAAATGAGTAATTCCACAACCTGGACAATACACATCTATATGAGGAAAATATTTCATAAGGTGGTCACCACCACACTTGTAACACGGTCCTAAAGGTTGGTGTGGCACTCCTAGAGCTTCTCTTTGTTGATAGGCAGAGACCTTTGTCCACTTAACCCACCGTTGGCTATAAACAGCAATGTGCGTTGGTCCAAATTGTATCTACCTTCTCTTGCAGTATGAGATGTTGTTGTTGGTCCAACATTCCCAATTATGCTCCAAGGTTTTGGAGCTTTTGCCTCTTTGGGTGGATAGTATGCTGAACTAGCCCCGTATTCGCTTGGCTCTTTGTAATACACAAGCACATGCACTAAGTCTTGTTCCTCGGATTCCTCTATAGTGGGTGCATACCTCATCCCCATTGGTATGTTCCTGGCAGAGGTGGTTGTTGCCGCAAAATTGGCTATGGCCGTTCAACCCCTACAGACTAGTCCTGGTAAATTTCCTAATGTATACCTAGGCATTGGTGGGACCTGAGGAGGTGCTACTTGGCCTGGTGGGGCATATTGTTGCTGTCTCACATATCCCTTGTTGTAGCAACACTCTTTTGTAGCATGATTCATCCAATTTTTCTCAATGGTGCACCAATTAGGTCGCTTAGCCTGTGGCTTAGCAAATGGGCTTATTCTTTTGAGCACTTCCTCAACAAGTTTCTCTTGATTTATTGTAACCTCACTCTTTTATGCCGACTTTGTAGACTTAGCTCCACTTTGTTGTGACAATGAGTCATCATCTAAGTCTTTGTAGTCCCCTTCCTTGTAGACAACACAATTGTCTACTATGGGTATAGAGCCTTGTTGGTCAACTCGTTTAGAGTTGATCTCTTCTTCATATGAAAATTCATCTAAAGATCTGCATTTCTCGGTCCTTGGATCAATATCCACATGCGTTGGGACCAAGTCGGTAATTATTCCGCATGGTAGAACTTTACGTAGCATTTCAACCTTAAGGATGCTTTTCTAATGGATTCTCCCTCTTTCTTCTTGAACTTGTGGATTTGCGAGACTGTATTATGAGCTATCTCTCTTTGAGAGAATTCCTCAATAAACTTGACAAATACCTCCTCAATTGACTCAAAATCCCTACGTTCAACAAAGCCAAACCAGGTGGCAACATCCTCCTCTAGATCTGACCCAAATCCTATGAATTATGTGGGAAAGTCTAGTACCTCCTTAGCCTTAATGACACTCACAAAGGCTTCCACGTGATCCCTTAGTCCCTATTTCTAAAACATTTCTTGTTAACCCATTTTTGGCCTTGAGAAGGTCTTATCCTCCATAGATATACCATTCTAAACATATGATCCTCTATTCCTTCCCTATGACCCCTTTCTTGCCAAAGATATGGTACATGTTCCTCCCCTAGGGGCTCTCCTAATCCATAGTTCCTGATTGGTCTAGCAAGTGTTTGTTCTTTTGTTCGAGTTATTTCTTCTCATTCTCGTTCTCAATGTGGTGCTTCAGTCTTGATCGGCTTTAGCATTCTTGTTCTAATCTCATCTTGGTATTGTTGATGGAGTAGTTGTTTTGGTGGTGCTTCTAGCCCTGACACGGCCTGATATCCACCTCCTTTTGTGTTCACATCTAGTGTTGCAAACTATTCGTGAAATGATAGTGGCGATGCTTGTGAGTTTCGAGGGTTAGGCAATGGTTGCTTATTTTATTGTGTTGTAGTGTCATAATCATCTGAGAAGGGATTTGTACACTTGATTGGGGTTTCTATGGGCTTTTGCTTCCCTACCAAAGCTTGTGTCACTAGCTCAAGCATCATCACTCTCCCTACATTGTCTATATGCATTGGCTTGTATTCTCTTTCGTACTTATCACCAAAAATAATATGGTTCCCCATTATCAAAACATATGAAAACAAGTACAGGACTTTTTCTATATGCTTAACTTGTTCACATGGGTCTCCATGCACCGGTAGTAAGAGGCGACTCTTCCTTCCTCGTGCTTGTAAATCCCAATATTTTCTTGAATTGTTTCCATTCTCTTCACTCTCTTGTTGTGAATGTAGCATGATCCAAAAAGATTGAGTTTAGGAGGTATTTCTTGAGTCTCCATAACCATCTTCCCTTTTGCTACGTTGTCTCCATATCAATTGTAATTTTATGTGTCTTTGACAATGAGATAGTGGTTCCCCTCCTCATCGTGAAGCCTATCACCATCATTGGTTATCATGATTACTACTGATCCTCTCACTGACCATTCTTCAATACAAATGCATTGATGTCCTTAAACATCAGCATACATCAAGCTGTTATGGTCATTGATTCCCTTTTAAAAAAAATAGTAGTGTATTTTGTCATGTTTAAGGGTTTTTGAGAGGTGCTACCCCCCATGGTCCCTTGCTACTGGAATCCTCCCAGTTGTTGGTTATCCATCCATTGATATGATCCTTCAAAAGAGGTGTCAGTATCACTACCCTCTTATATGATTGGTGCTAATGGATCTATCCTTGCTTGGTTTACACTCTCTTCTATTGAAACTAAGCTTACTTGATCTCTGGCCACTCTCTGTTCTCTTTGAATACACCTTTTGGATCTCAAAATCATCAAATTCTTCACGTAAACAACTATCAACTCCAACCTCTTATCGTAGAAGCCTGCTTGCGGTTGTTCCTTTGTCCCCATTTGCTTCCAAGCCGCTTTTCAGCTTCTAAATTTCTTTGCACTTCCAACTGATCACCAACTTGCAGGATCCTTGGTTCTGGCTATCTGTACAAAACTTTGGCTCTGCAATTCTTTGTCAAATTAGTAATAATCACTTACTACCATTTATAAAGATAGGATCCTTATATGAGGTCCAAGCCTGATCTGATAAGACAAATGGAATGCTAGGATCATAGGAAAGACTTCTGCAGCATCAAATTCTCGATCTGAGACATTAAATTTGGCCTATATACATCATACACGAATGATGTCTAATTTCTCAAAATTGACTGAAACATGAATCATGCACTCTCCTTGATGTTCTATTCCAAATCTAGACTTACTTTGAAGTTCTAACCCTTGTAGGTAGGACAATCTCCTATGTAGGCCTTGGTCATTGACAACTTCTCCAAGAGATTAACCAGGCCAATTATGATCCAAATTGGGTGAAAATTGGTCCTTCAACCTTCTTTGTGGTGTTAAGCACCTTCTTGAGCTTTGTTGTCAATTCTAGTCACCAAATATCCCCTTGAGACATCATACATGTATGATGTCTATATGGACAAAATGATGTGAATTTCATTCTAGAGGTCCTCCACCACACAAGCAACTCACCTTCTTTGTGGTGTTAAGCACCTTCTTGAGCTTTGTTGTCAATTCTAGTCACCAAATATTCCCTTGAGACATCATACATGTATGATGTCTATCTGGACAAAATGATGTGAATTTCATTCTAGAGGTCGTCCACCACACAAGCAACTCACTGCCACTTACCAAATCCAATTTCAACACCTATTGTGATAGATATGGTCAAATCAAGCATTCACTTTGCTCAAATCTATCTCTTGGTCTCTACTAGCCTTAAATTGCTCCAAATTCAATGGGACTTGGCCTATTTACTTCTTAGATTCTCCTAATCACAATGGCTCACAAAAATGTTCCTTTTAACCCAAAATTTAGCCTCTCAGACATCATACATGTATGATGTCTATCTTGTCAGATTGAAGTTCTGTTTCTTTCCTAGGTGCCCCTTGATGCTGATGTGTACAACAACTCCCCAAGCACTTTTTCCAAATTTTTATGCAAAAATATGCACAAAACCATAAATTTTATTTTTTTTCACACATGACGTTTGTCTTTTGGGGACCCAATGTTGGTCGAAACTTTAGTCTCAAGGTGTACTTAGGGTAAAACACCCCTTTAGAACACTCTGGTGCAGTCTTTTTGGCAAATTCGATCTCCTACTAGGCCCTAAGACATCATACGCATATGATGTCTCCAGATAAGTTTTTGTAATTTTCTATCTAAATCTCTTTCATATGTGTTATTTTATGTCCAACATCACTCATCCATGCACTAATGTCTACTGAAGCTTATTTATTGTACGTTATCCCTAAAAATCAACTTTTTACAGATTACAAATGCAAACAAGCATAAAAGCAAATAACTCGATGATAAACAGATCTAGATCACAATCACATGTCCTATCTACAACTACTTCTACTCATCATGGTGGGTTCTACAATTGTGGGTAGAAAAACACTTTACCGCCACACACGGACTAGTAAACACTTTTACACTAGCACAACCACTCACCTACCTAGTGCTCTTGTCCTAAAAGATGGCACCAATGTTGTTGGGCAGATACACTGCTCGCAATTGCAAGCAAAGTGAGAACTAGGCCAAAAAACAAGATGTCAACCAAGGACGGATTTTGACTCGTAGTTACATGGAAACAAGTAGATGGGTGTCAATCACCTACTCGGACTTCTAGAGACAGTCACTACCAGGAGAAATCAACTCAAAGCACACTAAGTATGCATAACCGCTACCTTACCTACAACGACTATGCTCTCCAAAACTTGACCTAACTTCGTCGAATCATCATGAAACTCAAGGGATGACCTCTACACACCTAGAGGACACTACCTTGATGTCTCTAACTCTAATTACTACCTGCAAACACTTGGTGCAGAAAATGTGTATGAAGACATGTCAAAAATTATAGGTCATCAATTATCAATGTGTTTAGGCCTAAAGGGTAGTTCAACTCATCGTGAATGCAATGACATATAGCAATCACAAAATGGTGCACGGTTAGAGATAAAACTCACTTCAAAATCATGCAAGCTTGGCGTTGAAGTGTAGCTCTTGCCATTGCTAACATGATGGTGTAGTTTCCTTTGCAATGTAGCCTCTGTAGTGCATGTAGAGAGTAGAAGAAGACCTCACCCACTCTCTCGCACAAAATACACATTCATGGAAAACTTAGTTGAGCTCAAAAGATGATTAATTCAAAAGTTGTCCTCAGGGTTACAAAAGATGGCTTTTATACCTCAGCCTTGGATGTTCTAAGCTATCAAAATTAACTCTTACTTTCTACCATGGGTACATTTGATCTGCATATTTAAGACATTACAATTTTGAAACTTGATTAAGTCTCAAGAAATATTTATAATGGAATCCGTCAATTAGACGATGCAAAAATGGGCTTTCTAGTGTTTAGTCATCAATATCCATCATACTATTCCCCCCAACATGTCTAGAACATGAAGCACTATAGACCCCCTTAATCAATTGGCATGGACAACACCCTACTTCTAGCATAAGCCACATGTACTCTGCCTGGATCAAAATTCCATCTTATGGAACCATACCAAGTCACTTGTTCACCTTACTCATATATCTCATGCATCCATTGTTTTGTAATCTTTGACCTCTTATCCTAAAAATTTCAAGCGCAAACTCAAAATTACATGTAGTAATCATGATCAAAACATCGATGAGCATATACTTTGCATGTGCACTTGGATCAAAGATATACTAATAGCTTAAGCTATTAGAACATTCTATATGAGAGAGACCAAAAACCATTAGTATCTTTAGTGAAAGATATCCCCTAGTAAAAGATTTAATATGTGCCATCAATTGAAACACTATTATGAAAACACTTCCTAGGAATTGCATCTTTTGATAGAATTTTTTTAGAACAAATGTGCTAATATTTTGGATTGTGGATGGGTAGTATGTACTCTTTGGATGGATTTGAGATCCTCGTGTGAGGTGCCCTAAAGGATTACGGTTTTTTTTTTGAAATTTGTTCCATGCACAAAGGAAGGAACTCTATCCATTTGCTGCCAAAACTAGTATGTATGTTTTGCTTTCCTCCCTATGTGAGGTGTTTCAAGGTTATGGTATTTTGTTTAATTTCCTAAGCATTGACAACACCACCACCGTAGATACTCCCTTGACTTTTTTCTATGCTTGTGAAATCTTGTTCCTGCTATGGTAAGACTCGATGTGATGGATTATCACATTCTATTATGGTTTTCACATGGAAAGTATTTAGCTCTTTCCTTGTGAGCTTGAGCACACTAGGTGTTATGGTCCCTAGTGTTTAGCAAAGGATGATTTGGAGCAGCATGCACATTCATGACATTAACAACTTCTAAAGCATTTTGGACTTTATGTGTACGATCACCATGAGATTAATTGTAGGTCTATCAATCACCAATAGAGGTCATGTCTCAGTTTGGGTGCTTGTAGATTAACTCACTAAAGTTAACCAAGATGTTTGTTCCTAACATTGTTGATTAATCAACACTCTTGCAAAGAATTGTGATCCCTATTTACCAGTCATTTTGGCATACTATTTGTAAATGGTGGAGAAACACATCTTAGTAATGCCAGTCATCTAGAGGGGATAGGCATGTTACAAGTGTTAATCTTGTGTTAAAGGATATGCTAAGCGCATATGCTAGCACCAAAGAATCCAATTGGAAAGGGTATCTCTCTAGTCGGATTTTTCTTACCATGAGACAAAGCAGGTTGTGACTAAATTTACCTTCTTCCTGGTAAAATCAGAGGTTATAGTGGGGTTGTTTATTGATGAATAATGATATTAAGTCAAGGACTTATACTTATCAGCCAATTGATTTCATGGAAAGTGAAAAAGATACTTTTTTGGGTACATCTTTGTTGTGATAACTCGTTTAGCATGCTCAAGTGAGTTCTAAATGGAGTCTACACGCTAAGTCAATTATGGGTCGGTTACACAAGACGGTGACAAAGGGACAACAATGTGGAAAATCAAGATGCTCTTCTTGATTTCATTGAACCTACTATTGAACCATGCTTCAATCAAAAGGGCAGGATCCATGAGGGATGCCACTGCCAAAAACATTAGTGTTCTTTATGATTCTATCACCACTTTTGTTTTTGAGGACAAAAATGCTTCTCCAAGGGGGGGGGAGGGGGGGGATAATGTAAGGCCAACGGAAATCCAGGGGGTCATGGACCTAGCCCAAGGGCTTGGACGACTTAGATGTGGACTGGGGATTTGTTCTAGGTTAGGGCTAAGAGCCATAGAGCCTATATATAGGGTGGTATGGAGGTGGATCTCTCAAGCCAGTCTCTTGGGTCTTAAATCTCTGAGCACTATGTACTCTGCTACTTGCTCATATCTCCCTTGTGGATTGGTCATTTGAACGGTCATCTTCTTCTATGCATTCATGAATGAAATCTCTCCATAATGGTACACGTTTGTGATGGTTCTTTGAAATTTTTGTTACTAATCCTCTTGATAATTAGCTCATAACCTAGAAAAGAAGCATAGAAATCACATTTTAGCTATAGGAGGGGTATGGGGGAATCAATGCCAAGCTACTAAGTGAAGTTTAAGCCGAGATGTGTTAGGTCAAATCAGCCCTATATATAATAAGTGTTTTTTGCAGGTGATTGAAATGTGGATTTGAGACTCTAAGCAGTTGTGTTTAGACTTTTTCTACCCAACATACAAGTTTGGTGATGTTTGAAGCTCATTTTCTTGATGAACAGTCAAGATTTATTTGCCAATGTGATGATGTTAACCACTAAACACGAGAAAAGCTCAATTTTATATTATATATTTTGTCAAACTCAATGTAATTAACTTTCAGGACTCGATTGAGTTTCCAGATTGTAATATACTGAATATGCGAATTAGCCAAACTCATAGTAGAAAGTAGGAGATGATTTAGATAAGTTAAAACCTCCGTCACTTAGATGTAAAAGACAATTTTTGTAACCCTACGAACAACTTTTTGGAATTAATCAACTTTTGAGCTCAACTAAGTGTGATGTGAGTTTTGTGTTAGAGAGTGAGTGATCTTTTTCTACTCTCTACATGCCCTACAAATGCTACATTGCAAAGGTGTCTTCACCATTGTGTTAGCAACAGCAAGAGCTACGCGGTGACGCCAAGCTTGCATGATTTTGGTATGTCCACGAAGAGCTCTCCCACGAGCTTTGAGGTGAGTTCTCTCTCTAACCGTGCATCTGATTAGAGATTGCTCTATGTCATTGCGCTCACGGCGAGTAGAACTACACATTACGCTTAAACATGTTTAAAATTTAGTGACCTATAATTTTTGGCCTATCTTCATATGCGATTTTGCACCAAGTGTTTACAATTAGTGAGTTGGGTTAGAGACTTACGAGTCTTACCATACACCGAGCGAAATTTTATGAGCAAACAAAAATTTGAGCGAATATTTTTACAGCATGGCCCCTGTTGTCCTATGTGGTGCAATTTGAATCCCATCCTCAAACATCAAGGACAACATGGGCCCATGTTGTCCTATGTGGTGCGATTCCAACCCCATCGTCAAACATCAAGGACAAAGTAGAGGGGGGCAAGCCACCTAGGAACCATGCCTATAATTTTGTTCTATATTCTCTCTCTCTCTCTCTCTCTCTCTCTCTCTCTCTCTCTCTCTCTCTCTTTCCCATAACATATGGAGAACCACCTTCAAAGCCTGATAGAGCAATGATCTATGTGTGCCAATTCTTGTATGCACGCCCTTATTCAAGAAACACGAATCATGAGCTCTTAGAGTTTTAGGGCACATACATGCCACATACTCTTTGTCTCTCCTCTTGCATCCCCTCACTCTTTCTCTCTTGCTACATATGTGCTCTATTCTCTCTTTGACCATAGCACACAAGATCGTCTCTCTCTCTCTCTCTCTCTCTCTCTCTCTCTCTCTCTCATATTGTACATGCTCTCGTGAATGTAGGCTAAGGTGGAAGCTAATAGAGGAGTAGGGCAAACCCCAGGGTGCAGTGAAGCATAGGCTAGATAAGGCGTACGTGTGGGTGAGGGTTATTAGTTAGGCAAAAAAATGAGGGAGAGAGAATCTTTATAATTTGTATAGTATCAAGCTCTTGTAATTAAGAGAGACAGATAATGAGGGCGTTGAGAAAAGGGAGAATGAGGGTTTGAGAAGCACCATGTGTCAGATGCCTAATTTCTTAGCAATATTATATTTTAAAATTCACAAAAGGGTAACATTCCTTGAGATGGTGTCTATCCATCTCTAAGAATCTTAAAATTGTCGAAAGCCTAATTGTCAAAAAGTTTACTTCCAACCCTTGTTAGAGGGACGGCCTTGCATCCTTGACCAAGTTCTCCAACAATAGCCAACTACAAAAAGTGCACGTGGGAGTTCATTTCAGATGCGTCGAACCGTGACAGACCGCGTCTAAGCTGTAGATTTAACCACCTTGGCTAATCCCATTCACCGCAAAAAATGCAAAGCTTTTGTTTTCAAATCCAGTGTGACAACAGTGTTAATGGCCATTTGCAAAAGGAGAGTGGGATAGGTGCCGTAGTGTGACAAGGGACGTAGAAACCATTCTAAAATACGAAAGTGAATGGATCCTTTTTCTAAAACTCTGGATGTGTATAGAAATTAAAAATAAACAAGTGAGACTCTAACAAGGGTCCAATGTATTTTAACCGATTGAAATTATAAATTCTCACGGCTAGATTTTGAACTAGCCTTTAAGAAAAATGAGAAATTTGCACAAGTTTAGTAACTTTTTGGTTTCAATTGGTCCCTTTGCTTTTACTTTTTTTCCAAATGGTATCGATTAAGATACCCTTAGTGAGCTCGTTTGGCACACCTACTTCACTATACAAAATAGGTGGTGCCAATTTTGCATTCATTTGTTTCAACCAAAATCTTGGGAGATGCTTCCATAGCTTTGAAGGGAAAAAGGAGGGACTGGGCACGTGTAGGCAGGGAAAGGAAGTAGAGGGAAAAGTAAAAGGCAAGTTCTTTTTGTTCTGTTTAGTGTAGCCGTGGGAGAGAAATTGAAGTATTTGATTTTGAAGAATCTTGGCAGATTTTTGGACTCACAGATATTTGTGTTTGCTGCACGCGAGAGGGATTTACCAAAGCTTGGATCACACGTGTGTGTGTGTGTGTGTGTTTTGGCTTGCATGTAGATAACTCACATGAAAAGGAGGTGATGGTGAAGTGGGCAAGACAAGGGGGGCTCGAGGGTCGTGTGAAATGGTCAGTGAGGAAAGCTGTCGGAGCTCAAAGTGTGCATGGCTGCTCGTTGATGATCGTCAGAGCTAGCACGATGCAACTTTGGTTCGCATTAATGTTCATTACGAGCACCAGTGATGACATCGTTGAAAAGCTCAAGAGGATCGAAGCCACCTCCAAGATGGCAGTTCGACTCTAGTAATGATGATGGTGCACTATCAGCTAGAGTTGCATGGTGTCTTGCCTTCCAAGAGCTACAAATAGGAGTGAAGGGAGGTGGGTATGGGTAACGAGGAAAGAGAAAGGGGGACGACCATAGAGAGGTTGAGTTTTTTGTTGTGTACTCGATGAGAAAACATAGTTTTTTTTTCCTCAATGACAAGACAGTTTTTTTTAAAAAGAAAGCCTCTCTAAAAGGACTACAACAAGAGAGTTTAAAAAAAAACAAAAGCTTCTCTAAAGGATCTGCGCCGGCGCAGATCCTTGGGGGAAGCTTTTTGTTTTTTTAAAACACTCTCCTTTCTAAGTCCTTTATGACTTCAACGAGGATTTATTTTAGAGTTTTAAAAAAACTTTCTTCCCTTTCTTGTATAGTGAATATAAAGTAAGTGGGGTCACACAATGTTTTCATTGCTGCGAATCTCTGGAGATACCAATCTTTTGAATGTATAAGAAAGTGGGAGATGCCAAATGGTGGGCGAGGTGAGGAGGGGAGAGAGTGATAGGTATAGGTGGCTACACAAGGCATGAGGGGGAAGCACATTAAGTGCATGCACTTGCTTTGCTACCCTTGCTAGATGTCATAAGGCAAGCGGAGGCACCAAGTGACACAGGAGGGTCGCGAGATGTGGATGCGAGACAAGCGAGAGGAGAGGGCAATTTTTTAAAACATATATTTGCTTGTATATTGTGGAGAGATTGAAGCGATTGGTGATTTGGTTAGAGGATAGAGTCTTTCTCTCAATGGAGGAGGGTTTGAATTCAGTATTTAAGTTATTCATTAAGGATTTGCGCTCCATTACGGGAAATAGAGATGGAATTTGGTGGAGATTCCACCCAATGGAAATGAAATGGCTGAAACTGCGATGAGTTTTTTCTTTTCTAATACAATTTATCATATAGTCAACACAAAGCCCGTTGCGGTGAGCTGGCTCATGGCAATAACTTAGAGTCTAAGTGGGACATCTTCAACTCAAATTGCCGTGCATGTATGGGAGCTTTGATGTAGCTCTGAGAGAGGCCAGTGCTAGAAGGAATTTGGTGAGATTTTGTGTAGCAAGAGTGAGTGGAGCGAGTAGAGCGAATAGAGTTTCTTTTAACTATCTCTCTCTCTTTGTACTAAAATGCAAAAAAGAGTACACTTTTCTTTTTCAAAGCTCTTCCGTGTGTTATAAAAAATTAATTCCCTCAAAGAGTCTGCGTCACTTATGATCCTTCAAGGGAATTTGTTTTACTATACAATGTGTGTGTGTGTGTGTGTGTGTGTGTGTGTGTGTGTGAGAGAGAGAGAGAGAGAGAGAGATTTAGACTAAACAATTGCATCTATTGTCAATAAAAATTTGTGATTATAAATTTTGATTCTCACATGGTCTTTCACCAATAGTAGCCCACGACTAGCAAGGCCTAATAGTGTTACACACACAAGAACAATCTTGCCTTACCTCTCTAGTAAGGGGCTTGCTAGCACCTAACTCCTGCTTAGCATATCCATTCTTAATTTGACCGCCATCTTTAGGAAGGTATAGGACCAATTTATTTAGTCTCTCAAGTGAAGAAATCGGTGATTTATATAAATGAGTGACTTACAAGAACTCTTGGCTATGTGTGTTTCGATAAAGTGTCTCTCATTAACTCGCTCGATTTTATTATCGCTCGAAAAAGTTTGCTCGGAGCTTGGGATTCCTTGAGACTTTAGGGTAGTGTCCTTTAGGTGTGTAGAGGTCACCCCTTGAGTTTTGTGACGATTAGACAATGTTAGCTCTTGTTGTGGAGAGTGTAGTCGTCGTAGATAAGATAACTTTTGTGCATACATAGTGCTTTGAGTTGGTTTTCCTTGTTAGTGATTGTCCATAGAAGGTCGAGTAGATGATTTTCACCATCTATTTGTTTCCATGCACCTACAAGTCAAGCTCCATCCTTGGTTCACATCTTGTTTGTTGGCCTAGTTCTTACTTTGCTAGCACCGCAAAAAATCTTCCCGACAACATTGGCACCACTGTCAAGGATGAAAGCCCTAGGTAGGTGATCTTAGACTAGTCGTACGAGGTGAAAGCTCCTCTGGTTCACTAGAGCCTTGTTATTTTACTTTAGGTAGGATTCTTGAGTTTTTAGAGACGTTCTAGGGAGCATTTTTCTTGCCTGGGTCTTTGGCGGTAGACACTTTTAGTTAGTTTGGTATAGTTGTGATTGTTGGTGTTTGAGTGGTTGTGGTGGTGGAAAGTGTTTACTAGTTTGTGTGTGGCAGTAAAGTGTGTTTCTACTCACAATTGCAAAACTCCACATGATGAGTAGGAGTAGTTGTAGATAGGACATGTGATTGTGATTTAGAGCTATCCATCATTGATATTATTCTCTTATATACTTGCTTGCATATGTAATCTTTGAAAAGTCAATTTTTAGAGATAACTTGCAATAAACAAGCTTCAGTAGACATTTATGCATGGTTGAGTGAGGCTAGGCATAAAGGAACACATATGCAAGAAATTTGGATGAAAAATTTGCAAACATCATATGCGTATGATGTCAGGGCCTAGCAAGAGACCAAATTTGACAAAACAAAATGCACCAGAGTGTTCTAAAGGGGTGTTTTACCCCAAGTACACCTTGGGACTAAGGTTTTGACCAACATTGGTCCCCAAAAGACAAAAGTCAAGTGTGAAAATGGAAAAAATAGGAAACGTGTGATTCGATGCATATTTTTGCATTGAAAATTTGTAAGAGTGCTTTGCAAGAAGTGCTTAAGACTTGGGGAAACCTGTGCTTGAGTTTTGGACCAGATCTCCTCAGCAGACATCATACGCGTATGATGTCTCAAGAGTAGATCTGGCAACAAAAATGGGCATTTGACTTGACACCCATAGTCTGCATATTATATAGAGCACATACACCCAATTTCATCTCATTTGGGCATATGGACTGAGTATTGAATAAGTTTTACTCTTTTCGAGAAGCTTCTTGGAAAAAGTGGTGATAAGGTGCAATTTGATATCCAAACTTTGTAATGAGCACTTGTGCATGCTGTACACAACAAGGGGCACAGGTACGAAAGAAAGAGAAATGCATTCTGACAACTTAGACATCATACGTGTATGATGTCTGTGAGGCCAGATTTTAGGTAAAAGGGCTCATTCTTGTGAACCATTGTGTTTAAGAGCTCCCGAATAGAGACCAAGAGATGGATTTAAGCAAAGTGACTACTTGATTTGACCATATCTAGGAGAATAGGTGTTGAAATTACATTGTGCAAGTGGCAGTGAGTTTTTTGTGTGGTGGAGATCTCGTGGAATGAAATTCACTCCATTTTGACCAGATAGACATCATACACGTATGATGTCTCAAAGGCATATTTAGTGACCAGAACCACCAATAGATATTTCCAGAGTGTGAAGCATCTCAAGGAAAGCTTAAGGACCAAGTTTCACCGAATTTGAATCAATTTTGACCTAGTTAACTTATTAGATAAGCCAACAGTGACCAAGGCTTGTATAGGGGAGATTAACCTACCTACATGGGTTAGAACTTCAAAATGAGCCTAGGTTTGCATTAAAAACATCAAGGAGAGTGCATGGTTTAAGTTTGAGTTAATACTGAGAAAGTAGACATCATACACATATGATGTCTACATACATGATTTTAGAGCTCAAGGTGAGAATCTACTGCTCTAGAAGACTTTGTTGATATCCCAACATTCCATTAGTCTTATCAGACCAGGATTTGGAGCTCATATAAGGATCTTGTCTTTTTATACATTTATAAGTGAGGATTATTTATTTAACAAAGAATTACAGAGTCAAAGTTTTGTACAGATAGCTGGAACCAAGGATTTTGCAAGTTGGTAATCTGTTGAAATTGCAAAGTACTCTCCAATTTGAAAAGATACTTGGAAGAAAACAAGGACAAAGGAACAACCGCAAGCAGACTTCTAAGGTTAGAGTTTGGGTTGATAGTTGTTTTTATAAATAATTTGATGAATTTAAGATCCGAAAGGTGTATTCAAAGAGAACAAGGGTGGTTGGAGATCACGTTAGCTTAGTGTCGGTGGAAGAGAGTGTAAACCAAGAAAGGATAGATCCCTCAACACTATCATAGAAGAGGACAGTGATACAGACACCTCTTCCAAAGGTCCATATCATTGGGTGGCTAACCAACAAAGTTGGAGGTTTCCAGCAAGAAGGGACCATGGGGGGTAGTACCTCTCAAAAACAATTAAACATGCCAAAATACACTACAATTTTTCTTAGGGAACCAATGACCATGGAGCCCTGATGTATGTTGATCTTTGAGGACGTCAATGCATATGTATTGAACAACGGTTGTCAAGAGGATCAATAGTAATCATGGTAATTGATGATGGTGATAAGCTTCGTGATGAGGAGGGAAACCACTATCTCATTGTCAAAGACCCTGAAAATTACAATCGATATGGAGACAATGTGGGAAAAGGGAAGATGGTTATGGAGACTTGAGAGATATCTCCTAAACTCACTCTTTTCGAAGCCTGCTACATTCATGACAAGAGAGTGGAAACAATGGCAACGATCCATGAAAACATTGGGATTTACAAGCACGAGGAAGGAAGAATCACCTCTTACCACCAACGCATGGAATCCCGTGTGAACAATTTAAGCATGGAAAAATTCTTGTACTTCTTTTCATATGAGTCTATAACCAAAATCCATATTATTTTTGCCGATAAGTACGGATGAGAATACGAGCCAATTCACCCAAACGATGTAGGGAGAGTGATAACACTAGAACTAATGGCACAAGCCTTGGCAGGGAAGCAAAAGCCCACAAAAGTCCCAAGAAAGTTTACAAATCCCTTCTTATATGATTACGACACCACCACAAAGTCAAATAAACAACCACTCCCTAACCCTCAAAATTGACAAGCATCATCACTATCATTTCAAGAGTGGCTCAAAAAGTTTGCAACACCGGATGCGAACACAAAAGGGGGTGGATATCAAGCTGTATCAGGGCTAGAAGCACCACCAAAACCACCACTCCATTGGCAATACCAGGATGATGTTAGGACGAGAACACTAAATCCTATCAGGACGGAAGCTCCACAACAAGAACGAGAAGCAATAATTTGAGCAGAAGAACAAACACTTGCTAGACTAGTTAGGAACTATGAATTAGGAGCACCCTTAGGGGAGGAATATGTACCATATCCCATGCCAGAAAGGGCTTATAGAGGATGAATAGAGAATCATATCTTTAGGATGGTTGATCACCGGAGGAATAGACCCTCTCAAGTCCAAAAATGGGTTAACAAGAAATATTTGAGAAATAGAGATCCAAGGGACCAGGTGGTAGCCTTTGTGCGTGTCATCAAGGCTGAGGAAGAACCGGTTTCATAAAAACTAATATCTAATACTCCCAAATGATTTTCTCATGTTAAACTGATCATTTAATATGGGGAAGTACTAGGAGAGTAAAAGCTAGAATATTGGTAAGGCTGCAGACCCTAGTCTCTGTCAAGGATCCAAAGGATGGAATATAGGGATCCAAAGGGGGATAGCCTGTAAAAGAGCGGTGTGCTTCAATGGGTCTTCAAAGACCTAAGGTTCAGCTCCATTAAGACTTCCATAGGCTAAGGTTCCAAAAATTAAACCTTTTATCCAATGGCCAAAGCATAGGGGAATTGGATGGTCATGGGGAAAAGTCTTCCCACATCCCTAGGAAGGAGGGGTTGAGCCCATTTTGTAAAGGATGAGAGAGAAACACACACACACACACACACTCCAAGGCTTTCCCTTTACACAAAGAGAATACTGGACACATGTCAAGATCCTAGGCCAGTTGCCCACAACCTCCCCTCAAATCCTATTGGATGGCCATAGAGGTGAACCAATGAGAATTAGGCTAGATTAAATTTAGTCTAATCAATTTAGAAATGCTTGATAAAAGAACCAATAGAAATTACCCTCCCTAGAAGACTATTGGACAATCTACCAAGGGGTCCAATGAGCACTCAACAACCCAATGGCTTGCCTTATTCCTATTGGACAAAAGACTAAGAGGTACAATGAGGGTTTAATTGAATTATTTAAATACCTAAAACTCTCACTAAAGGGGAAAGAGGGACACTTGTCACAAGGCTCTCCATTTGACCTCTAATTTCCTATTGGCTAAGCTTGGCATGGGCCAATGAGGGGCCAGGAGGAGGAAATAGCAAGAGGGATAGACCAAGAGTGACAGGGGGATGATTTTGCAAGGCATTATGGCACACACACTCACACAAACTCATGTATGAAGTAAAGAAGAATATCTCCTTCTCAAGCTTTAATGGAAATCTCATCATCTACTCCAAGCTTGTGAGAAGGGAGGCCTACACCAACAACTCTTGGCTTTGTGATGAAAATTCAACCAGGAGCCAAGCTCCAATGCATTCTCATCTCCTCTACCATGATAATTACTAAGCTATGCTAAGCTATTAAGAGTGATTATGTGAGGAGAAATACTTCTTTCTCGTAAGATACCTCTTCTTCCTCTCAATCTATCCTCATTCCCTGCTAGCTCTCACCTTTTTTGAAGGTGTGTGAGGTCTTGCGACTGAGGCTTGGGACACTAGGTGTGATTTTCAAGCATGAGTTGAGTAATAGATAGCAAGTATCATTTGAAACAACTTTCCCAAAGGAACTATATGCAAAAAAGTTGCAAAAAGTGGTCCAAATAGCGAAAAACTAAACATTGTCAAAATTTCCACAACAAACTGTAGAAGTTACTTTTGGTTAGGCAAAACTGATCCAAATTCAAAAATTTGTGGATGATCAGACTACAAACATCACAAGCTATGAGCACAACAAAGATCAAGGCCAAAAGTAATGGAACATGGATTGTGATCCATGTACCTCTTGAGGAATTTTGGCACAAAAACTTCATTAGCCTGTAGCAGATATCATTGTAAATAAAAGTCCCCAAAGAAGCGTTGTCAAAAAAGTTTAAAAAGTGGGTCAAAAGAGCAAAAAAAAGTTCAAAGAAGAAAACCCTAAAATAGACCTAGGGATTGACTTTTGCATGTCCTAAACAAGTCCAGATCACACAAAAACCATATATCAGGGATCAAGAGACCAAGGACAAGCTGTGTGCCAATTTTAAGTACATTATGACACATAGTTACATGGATTGCGATCCATGCTCCTCTTTCACAAGCGGATATTCCATCTTCATTGCACCAACGAGTTTTGTCAAGGAACACAAGAATTGTATTGTACAAAAGTCTCTTTTGATGGGAGAAGCTATAATACAAAGCCTTTATGGAGGAGGGACCGGCTCCATGTAAATCCGGTCCTCAACTTTTGTCAATTGTTCTATTTCTCTCTCTTTTCAAGTATTATCAATGCCAAATTAGCTAGATGTAAATTGCTATGTTACTTTTTAATCCGATTTTGCAAGTGGCAAGGAACATAAATCACAATGCATCATCAATAGAATTTAGGGATGAGACTTATACACCTACTTTTAGAGACTATTTCAAGCTATTGGTGAATTTCAACACAAATTTGGACCTAAATAATTGTAAGATCCTTTATTCTTTGGTCTCTTTTCAAAATAAGAAAAATGGATTTCAATGTACGCTTCTTGAATTTTTGGTCTAGGATGCTCATTGTGAAAAATTTAAGGTTTCAAATGTAAACCAAGTTCGTTTTCATGTTTCAATAGGTAAGACGAATGTTTGATTCAAATTTTATTGTATTTTTAATAGCACTTTTCTTGCTTTTCAGTGCTTTTTTGAGAAAAGCAAGGCACGATCAAGTTAGGAGTCTTGGGAGGGCTATGGTTCAATTTTATTATGAAAATCTATTTTTTAAGTGCTTGTTGTGCTATTTTTAGCTTTTAATGCTTTTCGTCCGGTGAAAAGCAATTTGTTTCCTAATTTGGGTGGACAAGAAGGAACCGTGGTTCAATTTTAGAAGATTTTCCTTTTTTAAATTTTTCCTCTGTTTTTAGTTTTTCAATGATTCCAAAAAGCATTATTCTTTTTAAAATTTTTAAAACCCAAAAATAGTATTTTTAATCATCGTTTGGGTGAAAAATGGATATATGGTGGAGAAAATTTGATGGGAATTTTTTTAAAAATAAAAAGCAGCATCATAAATACATTGGGGCGGTACGATGAGTGCCATGATTACATCGGGGCACCATGCTGCAGTCTAGTTCACCCACAATCTTGTAAAAACATATGAACCTCCTAGAGCTCGGGTGGGTGTAATCTAATGCTTAACATGATGCATGTGTGTGAATGTGCATAAACAATGTGTGTAATCTAATGCTTAGCATGATGCATGTGTGTGAATGTGCATAAACAATGTTACTCAAGCAAAGTAGGTCCCAAGATGGAAGCTTGGGCTCATATACATGATCTTGTGTATGCATGAGTGATCACAAGTTCATAGATAGAGCATTTCACTCAAGGAAATAAACTTGGATGAACTTTCATTGAGAAATGGGCCTCTTTATTTATTCCATGCCATACACTACTACATTGCATATGGGACTGTGAACCTTCACCTTCCAACAACCCTTCTTTCCTTCACTCTCTACTAAAACTATCACAACTTGACACAAACTTGAACACCCCCCCTCAAAGATTTAATCTTTGCATATCCATGCCCTATATGCCTACTTCCCTACTAGCATAACCCCCACATGGTGCCCTAGATTCCTTTATCCAAACAATGGCTAGCCCAAATCTTGGTAGATGCATTTACTTATTTCCCCAGACTCCTATAATATTGTCTGGATGTGCCTATCCCTTTAGATTAGCCCTAGTCTTGACATGTGCCCTACATACATGGGGGGTTTTAAAAAACACTCTTAAAACAAATTTTTAGTCATGGATGCTTCTACCCTTTTTGAAGCCTCCTCCTCTTCTTCTTCTTCTCTTCTTTCATTAGAATTTGCTTCCTGTTAATGGAAATCCCAAGCAAAATTTCATGGTTGTCCATATCCGTGGCAAGCAAATTGTCCACTGCCTACACCACAGCCTCTGTCACTTCCTCTGGTCATCCTTCCTTCTCTGAATCTTCCTTGGTTGAAAAATACTTGATCCCTTTGTGCTTCTGCTAGATTTGCATTTCTTGGTTCCATTCTATGCTTTCAATCAAACTCTGAAAGTTTTGTAATTACTTCATTAAGTTTCTTTTTCATATTCGTTCTTCAATTGTGTGGACGCAAAGGTCTTATTGCTTGTACATCTAGTCACAAGAGTAGTGGCAAATTGCACACGTGAGAGTCTTTTGAAGCTAAATATGTCATACAAAGAAGAGAGGGTGCTCTTATCAAGTGCACAATTGCATTGGTAGTGTCTAAACCCCTTTTGATGACTCACACACATGTTGCAAGTAATGGATACAAGGGATATGTCTTTACCAAGTAGAATAACTTAATGAGAGGTTGTGCACAATATTTGAACTATTGTGGGAATAGTGCTTTATCACCTTGCCGAGATTAAGGTAGCGTTAAGAAATTTTGAAGCACCATGATGCTCGGATGGAGTGGGAATAGTCCCTTGCCAGGATCAAAAAATAAATTTAAACCACCCCCTTTTTTTAAGGTTGGCATTTTTAAACGCTACCAAAAAAAACAAGAAAATTATCAAGATAAGTGCAAGGTGTTCGTTATGATATCGCCCGCATCCTCAAAACGGGATTGGCCAGCGCTGGAACCTAGAGCAAGGCAACGATAGCTGCTTTTTTGTAAGAAAAAAACAGCCCTTTGAAACCAAACAACAAAGTTATTCTTTTGCTAGGCAAACGAACTCTTTGAACTAGCAAAAAGAAGCACAGTCCGCAAGGCAAAAAGAAGCGCAGTCTGCTCTTTTGCTAGGCAAAAGAGCCCTTCAAAACACCAAAAAGAAGCTTAGACCGTAGTTCTTTGCTTGCAATGCTCCAAAAACTTGCACTCGGTGCTTTAGTAGGGATGTCAAAAGTGAGGCCTATTGGCTACCGTGAGACGCTTCGTGCACCATTTAAGAAAAATGCAAAGACATCCGGAGTTTTTTGAATGGGGTTCACTTTGCTTTTTGTGAGAGAGAGGGAGAGATAGAGCTTGCTTAAGGATAAATGGAGTGATCAAGTATGGCATACATTGAGGTTTTCTCAAGATTTACACACACGTAATGGGAACTCTCTCAATACCCAAATCAAGCAAATTATAGCTTAATAGGAAGCCTTTCTCGAGATCTTCTTCCACTAAACACCTATGCTTCCAAGGATTTTTCTCAACCCTAGCTACCTTCTCCATGGCTCTGATACCATGTAAAAACATAAAAGCCTCCTAAACCTAGTGTGTGTGCAATCTAATGCTTAGCATGATGCATAAACAATGTTAACCAAGCAAATTAGGTCCCAAGATGGAAGCTTGGGCTCATATACATGATCTTGAGTATGCGTGAGTGATCACACGTTCATAGATAGAGCATTACTCTCAAGGAAATAAACTTGGATGAAATTTCATTAAGAAATGGGCCTCTTTATACCAGATCATACACTACTACATTGCATATGGGATTGTGACCCTTCACCTTCCACCAACCGTTCTTTCCTTCACTCTCTACCCAAACGGTCACAACTTGACACAAACTTAAACAAATCTCATTAGTTTGTTGGATGTTGCCTACGTAGTTAAATTTTTGCACTCAAAATTTGATGGTTTTGGCCAAATTTGACTTTAAAGAGCTATGTCATTTTTTTAGAGAAGATTTTTAAAAGTACTAGCTATTCCACGCAAAAGAGGGGGTGCTACCTCATGTCTTGGGGCTCACACCGACATGGAAAAATTTGCATATAAACAATGGTAGTGCTCAGTTTTCAATGTTGACACTTGCATAGGATACCATAACACTCTAAATACATATCATATGGAGTGGTTCAAGATCTTCATCACCATCTCCATAAGATTTTATCTCTCATTTTTGGGAAGAAGAAGAAGAACTCTCTCTCTCTACTCGTTACTATATTTTCTTCTCTTTTCACGGTTTACGCACTTGATATCAGCTTCATGGCAGAATACTCTACGTAGCTCTTATCATCATTCTCTTGAGTCAAAGAAAAAATCCTTCTAATCATTGGTAATCACTTCTTGATCATAGAAAGAAGTCTAATCTCCATAGCCACCATCTCTTTCTCTCTCTCCTTTTGTTTTTGAGAAACTACTCTCTCGATGGTTGTTTTTTTGTATACATAGGCATGCATGGGCTTGCTTGATGTGCACAAGGATTTTTCATGCTTGTTTCATCATGTTTAGCACATTGATATCTACATATGGTGTGTTTATGATCACATAGATGCATAAAAAGCACTTTTTGCTTTCACGTCACATAGATGGTAGAAAGACTATTTTGGTCTTATCTTTTCAATAGCTATGAATCAAGTCAAACCCTATGAACCAAATAGTGAACACATCATTCAGATAATTTTCTCTTCCATGGGTCATGTGAAGCTTCCAGCCAAATGAAGAGTTATGGTTATAATACAGCTTGTTGGCCACCATACTGTCAATATTTTGGGCTTCAGTCTCCTTAAAGAACCACTATATAGACTCACTGGATGAGAAAACCTACTTGGTTAAATCAAAAACTTGATTATAATTGCTATTAAATGTGTTTAGATCACTGATATCACTACATGAGTGTGAGATATTGATCGTTCTTTGTACGGGACTACCTATATGTGTAGGGATGCTACCAAGGGAGAGTACCATATGGAGTCATAATTTTGATGAGTGTCTCATATATGTTTTATGTTTTATTTTTGGTGAGTTGATTTTAAGTGGTTGATGTCCATAAACTTATGTGTGGATATATGATTAGTCACCCAAAATTATATGGACAATTTTACATAAAGTGGCTTTCTCTTGTGTCATGGTTGTTAGCATGAGTCTCATAGGGGTGAAGTGATGTGATAAGGTGTTATTATATGCTATAGATATGATCTTGATTCATTTTTATGAGATCAAGCACTTTCCTTTTCATGTCGTATACACATCCAAAAAATGAAATAAGCTATTTTTTGCCTACATGTGAAACTATAGTATATACTTGATCAAAGTGGTGGGGATGTTTTGCATCATGATTGAGGTCATGTGATTATTACATATGATGTATGGAGCCTCAAAGATGGATGTGGATGTCTCATGTCCATGCATATATTGCTTTCCACCCTTTTAGATAAAAACTAGCTCTATGTGCCAAGAGGGTGAGATACTCATAGTACATCACTTATGCATGGCTAAACATTATCACATTGGGATTTGAGGCTATGTTTAATTGTTGGTTGGACCAGTTTTTATGCATGAAAATTCATCTTTTAAGGTCCATGCATGCTAGCTCGGTTCAATTATAACATTTATACCTAAAATTCAAGTGCATGGATTTGGTTGCACGCGTTTTGATTGTGAAAGTCGGTGTGATTCTATAATATTTTTCATTATGATTGTGCTACCAAAATGCTGCCAAAATTTTTGCACCCATGGTATGTACTAAAGTGGTTTTTCAAGTTAGATGTGTACCACCCAGTGTGGGGTGGAGTGCTCATGCATGTGATGGGGATTAGATCATGGTTTATTGACTTTTGGATTGAATTATAAAGTGGTTTTGATAGATTATGGTAGACGTGTAAGGGTAGAGACCCTATACAGTAATCAATTTGACTGCTTTGGAAAGGATTGATTGTGCATATATGCAAGATGTTATTTTGATTGTACTCATGTGTTATGTTTCTCATAACAACTTCAATACAAGATTAGGATCACCTACATCGCTTACTCTTAGATGAAAGGGTTGATGAACTAGGGATTTTCTAGATTTGAGATAATGCCTAGATCTTTTTTTTTTGTTAGGCTAATATATATGGTAAGTGTATCAAGGGTTGAATGACCTAAGATGGCTAACACGTCGAGGACGTTGCCTTAGCGTTTCCTAAACACCCGGCGTGGCACCAAAGAGGCATAGCACCTAAACTGGGATGGTTGGTGTTGATCTCCTACCACCTACTGGTATTTGGGATTCTTTCCAAGGATTTAATATTCACGTGATCACATGAAATTTCTTGTGATCACAATGTCTATTATTACATTCACATAATTACAATTAACGTTGTCGAGAAATTTGCGATCTTGCCAGGAAAGCACCAGGCTTTTGGCTGTGAGAGCTTGTGAGAGAACTCCAAAACTATATGAAGAAGTTAAACCATAGATGCCAAGAAGTCTAGGGTTTGGAAGGAAGTGCAATCAAAGAAGTCCCACTCTTTCTCTCTTGCACTCACACATACACAAAGGAAGAACACAAAAGAGAATATCAAAACAACACAAAGACGAAAACATCAAGGCTATGGTCATATCGTATCATGGGTAATATTAAATGGTTAATAGATGAGTTAATAGCGTTCAATCTTTGCCGATCAAACAAGCTACGAATTGTTCTTTGAAATTGTAGTTTTGTGTTTACCATAATATATATGTTTTGTCTAGTGATTGGGATTAATTATATGTACAAATCCTCTTGGTTCATAGCAAGATAACTACACTTACATCAAAAGAAAATTTATACTCGAAAAGAGGTAATATGATGGGATCCAATGAGAGAAGTATTTCATTGAGCCTTTCTGGGCCAAAGAGTAGCACTATACGTTGTTGAAAGTGTATTTTACGGCTAATCCATACATTAATTCTAACAGATCGCACAGAGTGGAAGTGATAGAAATTCTCACCATGTGGATTATTCATCTAGCATAACTCTAGTATGTGCAAAATATAGATATGAGAGAAGAGAAGAGAAGAGAATTTCCCTCCCAAGCCCTATTCTTGCCCGTATAGACAATAAGGATACTACGGGGAGAGATGTACCTGTAGCAAGGAGAACCTAGAATTTGTAGAGAGAAAGAATTTCTAAGACTAAGAGAGATAGGTTTGGTTAGAGAGGGAGATGAGATTAGAGATATATGCTGGATTCGAGGTGAAAAAGAAAACAACAAGAAATCAACAAAATATCAAAGTAGAACACATCTTACTTGACAAACCCTTCGGGAGTTATTCACCATTTTTTATGGAGAGGGAAGAAGAGGGAAGACTTCAAGACTTGATTGATGCACCAAGTTCAATTCCTTCTTTGATTAGAGCTTATCTTCCAAGGATAGCTTACAAGAATGGCTAGTCTTCCTCTAGGAGTAAGTGTAGGCTTAGGCTTATGTTTATGGTTAAGTACAATTAGGCATTACTACTCTCACTCCCTCATGAATTCCTCTCATCAATGGCTTGAATGGATTGAATGGTTTTCAAGGAAGAAGAGGTCCCCTTTTATAGGTGAAGGGAACCCCCAAGGGTTTACACAGGAAGGAGAAGAGCCAGTGCGAACAGAAACTGGAAAAGTTTGAAATGAGTTGTCCCTGCATGATGTGGGCAGACTAGGGTCCAGTATTTTGATCATATCTCCTCAACCATGGCTCAAAATAAAAACGTCAAAATATGGGCAGAGAATTCAGCTCATTAGCTATGACTCTTATTTTATATACTTTTTTCAATTCGGATTGAAACCTTGTGTAAAAAAATCATCAAAATAGGGTACAGTTTTGGCAGCAAAAGTCTTCTTGTGATCCCCTTAGCCTAGACTTTTATTTGATTCCAATGGACACCTCATGCCAGTCATGCTTGCAATAATGCATTAAAATAGGTGTATCTTTGAAATCATGCCACCCTTGAGATAAATAATAGGATGAGATAGAAATCTTATTATTATACTTAGATATGCATATGTACATTATAGGAAATATGATTATGTATCTAAAAAGTTGCAAGATAAATCTTGTAGCATGTTTTTCCACTATGTATGTGTCACAGCACGACATACACCCCCTCTAAACCTGCACATCCTCTAGTATGTGCCACATTCTCTCTTTGTAAGATCATCCCTCTTGTACATCTTCCTTGCTTTCTTCTTCATTCGCTGATTCCAAAGCTTCATCTTCACTTTGACCTTCACCTGTGTTTTGCTCTTCCTCCTCATCAACATCTTCTGGATCATTGTCTCCTCTCTCTTAAACATTTTGATTCTTTTTCCTACAATGAGAATCTTTACTTCTATACCATCTAGTTCAGACAAGCTGTAAGTAGCATTTTCATGCACATGCTTTGTAACATATGGTCCAAACCATCTTTTTGAGAACTTACACATGATTGTGTGCTGGTTATCAAGGCTACTATCATACACTAAAACCCAGTCACCTTTGTCAATTGCTTTGCTCCTGAGCCAATGTCGCTTATCACAGTAGTCCTTGTTTTTCAACCTTTCATTTTTGAGTCATTATTTTGTAGCCTCAATGTCTCCAGGTCTTCTCTCTAGCTGCCTTGTGCACAATGCAAGGAGACCTTCCCTGCTAAGCCCCTCTTGCCAAGGTAGTACATTCCATGTGGGAATTGTATCTTCAATCGGCATCACTGGCTTTTGACCATACATTAGCTCCGCAGGCATATAGCCAGTTATTACTGACCTATGTGTTGTATGATCATCCCATAAAGCATATGGCAATAGTTTTGGCCACTCACCAACTCTTCCTTCGCAAGCCTTGGCCAAAGCTTTGATGATAGGAGGATGCGCTCTTTCACTCTTTCCATTTCCTTCAGGGTTGTAAGTTGTAGTAAGAGACAACTTGATTCCTAATTTGGAACAGAACTCCCTTGCTTCCTCAGCATCCAGTTCACCGCTGTCTGCAGTGATCCTTCCCACACATCCATATCGGCAATCACCTCATCAATTGTGTAACTCTTTTTAAGAAGAAAAAATAAAAGCGTGTCATGTTGAAACTAATTCAATGGAGGCCCAACACCAAATGTCAGGATATCTTCTCTTTTTTGGAGAGCCTGGCGAGGATTCCAAGCTATTTCTAGAAAATTTCAAAATGGCTTGTCGCATAAAAAGAGTGATAGGAGATGAAGAACTCTTAGAAATGTTTCAGGTAGTTCTAAAGAAGGATGCTAGCACTTGGTTTGATTCTCTATCTCAAGAGGTTAAGGGAAGCTATAACGAAGTTGTTGATAATTTCAAGCGGTACTTTTTTGACCCCCAAAACACTCAAAATCTATGGCAAGGCATCGTTTCTCACACGCAAAAATACTTAGATGACTACTACATGTATAAACAAGAGTTTCTACGTCTTTGGGTTATATGGGTGAGAAATGTTGCTAACCTTGGTGACGGTGTAGAGTTCTTAAAGAAGGAGAGGTTCATAGATGGTCTCTTTATCACACTCAAGATAAAAGTTGAGGCAAGTACACCTACTACCTTTGATGCAGTTGAAACTAGGACTGTTGAAAAGTATAAAAAACTCAAGTGACTAAGGGGAGAGGTTCCAATAGAGGGTCCAAGACCCAAAGGAAAATTGCAAGCATCAACATCTAGAGAGATTCTTGAAGTAACAGCAGAGGTAATTGAAAATTTGAATGAATCCTTAAGTAACTTGTCAAATCACCTTGCACAAGTTGTAGGTCCCAAGGGACAAGCAAAGAAGTCATAAGAGCAAGAGCCACCACGACCTAGGAGAGTCTTGTAATGTTGAAATTACGGAGAGTCTGGACATGGGATGTATAATTGTCCTTGGCCCCGTGGGGAGCCAGGGAGACCTAACTTGAATTACCCAGTGTGATGAATGTCGGTGAAGGAACTAGTCAACAACCACGGCTTCTACAAAGGCCACATGGAGTAAGACCACCTCCACGAGTGGAAGGAGTTCCACCTTTTTTAGATCCAAATGTGCATGTGGTAGAGGTGACAAAGTCCAATGAGGTGGACATGGAAGCAAATGGCATTAAGCGTGGCCGTGGAAAAGGTAAGGAGAAAGAAGGAAACACATCAAAAAGTGATCATGGATGAGAGAAGAAGGAAAAGGAGACCAAGAGGACTCAACGTCGTATCAACCTCCAAGACTTCCCTCTTGGACATTGTATGGCTCTGTACAGCTTGTTGGAAGACATGAGAGGTAAGGGTCCTGATATCTCATGGCCTCAATTTCTTGCATTATGTCCACAAGTTAGGAGGGATTTAACAAGGGCAGTTAGTACTAGAAGAAAGGTAAAAGAGAGTGTGCTTGTTGTAAAAATTGCACAAGCTGAAATGAATGAGGACATTATACCAGTGCTAGACTGCTATATCAAAGGAACATTGGTTAGGAAAGGTCTAGTGGATGGGGGTGCACAAATTTGCATCATGACAGAGGGATTCATGCAAAGACTAGGCATGCACATTCATGAGACACCTGAAATCAAAGTGAAAATGGAAAACAATAGCAAAGCTAGGTGTGTAGGCATTTGTAAAAATGTTTTTGTAGAGGCCTTTGGCATTAATAAGGTAGTGGATTTTTATGTTATGTTAACAAAGGGAAGTGGCTATCCATTTATCCTTGGAAGACCATGGCTAATGAAAATGCGAGCTTTGTAGGATTGGGAAAGTGGAAATTTGATCTACAGGAATGACAATCATAAGAATGTTGTCTTTGACATGAAGGAGCAACGTCAAGAGGAGATCCATGAAGAATCATCACAAAGTGAAACGGAGGAAGAATGAACTGATAGCACTTCAGAAGAAGAAGCTAGCAGTAGCACTATGGAAGAGGAGTCTTCCATTGAAGTCATGGGGGTAAGGTTTAAGCCAAACAACCAAGAGACCTCTTGTCAAGGTTTGGAAGATGTAGGTACTCAAGATAACCAAAATGTGCAAGATGAAGGAATGTTAGAATGTATGTTGTCTACAACACTTACAAAGGAAGAAAGAGAGGAGTTCAAAGGCGTGTTAAAAACATTTCCTAAGCTGTTTGCTAAAGACTACACCGATGTGCGTGGAGTAGATGTTGTTCTCAACAAAACATTGAGTTGAAGCCAGAAGCCACACCTAAGGCTCAAAAGCTACAAAGGCTAGGAGTCATCAAGGAGCATGCTTTACTCAAGGAGGTAAGAAAGCTTCTAGCAGAGCAGGTTTCATTTATCCAATGGAGAATTCAGAGTGGTCTACTGTTGTTGTCATTCCCAAGAAAAATGGCAAGTGGAGGGTGTGTGTGGATTATCGTCCACTAAATGAGGCAACAAAAAGAGATCATTTTCCCCTCCCATTTCAGGATGAGATACTGAATGAGGTAGCTAGTCATGAGCGGTACACTGTGTGTGATGGCTACTCGGGTTACTTTCAAATAGGTATCACATTGGAGGATCAATTGAAAACAACCTTCATCACTCCTTGGGGTTTTTCTGCTTTTAGAGTCATGCCATTTGGCCTGAAAAATACTCCTACAACTTTCCAACGCTTCATGAACATGGTGTTTCAAGCATTCGTTGGAAAGTCCATTAGGGTTTTTATTGATGATTTTTGCATTTATAGTTCAAAATCATTGCATGTACAAAAGGTAGAAGAGGGTTTGAAAAAACTCTACGACATGGGAGGTCAACTCAACCCCGACAAGTGTCAGCCACATAGGTGAGGATGAAGTGATCTTGCTTGGTCACAAGGATTCCTATAAAGGTATTGAGGTGGATCCTTCAAAGGAAAAGCCTCTTATTGAGTTACCATCACCCAAGAATCTTAAGGAGGTCATCTCATTCATTCAAAAGGTGAAGTATATGTCACGCTTCATTCACTTAGCCTCGGAGTTACTTCACCCTTTGCAAAAGTTGACACAACAAGTAGAATTTGCATGGTCTGATGAGCTTGAAGAGTATTTTTGTAACATTAAAGTAATTCTGTCAGATTTACCAACACTCATGCCTCCTTGTTGGGAGTACACATTCTTTGTTAGCTCTAGTGTTGGTAAGGATACAATTGGTGTAGTTTTATTACAACAAGATCTCCATAGTACCACGATGCGACCCATCTACTTTGCTAGTAGGGTCATGAATTCTTTAGAGAGAGTCTACACGGAGGCAGAACTCATGATGCTCTCTCTCATGTTTGCAGTGAGAAAGTTTAGATCCTAATTGCTACCAAAACCTTTTGTAATCCTCACTACAGAAAATTTATTCCCTTGGGTGTCATCTCAAATGAATCTTAGTACTAGGATCTCAAAGTGGATTATGGAGTTGCAAGAGTTTCAATACTCTTTCAAGGTAGAAGACAATGTGCGTGCACAATTGGCAGGGATTATCACTTATAGGATACATGAGAAGGAAATTAAGGTGCCTGCAGTAATAAAGACCCTACCATTGCAACCACCAAATACTATTTCTAATGCTTTTACCTTGTTCTTTGATGGATCTTTTTGACGAGTCACAGGAAAGGCAGGGGGAGGGCTAGTATTGCTCAACCCAAGTGGAGAGGTGGTCATGAAAGATAAGGTCAATCTACCAGGTTCAACTAGCAACAATGAAGCAGAATATGACACACTACTTCATGGTTTGAAGATGTGCATCAACCAAGGTATACAACGTCTCATGGTAAAAGGGGATGCACTTCTCATTGTGAAGTAGATTTTAGGCATTTGGGTATGCAACAATGAAAACCTAAGAACAAAGGTTCATGCCATTTGTAGGTTTCTAAATCAGTTTGAAGAAGTGCAACTATATCATATTCCTGGGAAACAAAATGAGGATGCTGATTTACTTGCACAACAAGCAGTTACATGTGTTGAGAAATAAGTGCAGGTAATCATGTTGGCAGCAGCTATCAAGCAACCGAGATACCAGGGATTGGAGTCATTGGCTCCCATTATTGGCTACATTTTGGAGAGTGAGTTTTCCACAAGACTTCACAAAAGCTCAGAAGAGGAGACTCATGAAGAAGGCACGTTTCTATCTCTTCCTAGAAGGATCCCTCTATCAAAGAGGGAAGGATCAAGTGTGCAAAAAAGTACCAATTATCGAGAAAATTCCAGCCATTCTGAAAGGTTTCCATGAGGAGGCATGTGGTGGTCATTTTGCCCAAGAATTAACCGCCGTGAAGAAGATTCTTCTTGTGGGATATGTTTGGCAAAGCTTGCATGTGGATGTCCAACATTGGTATAAAATGGTCCGAGGAAAATAGTGCTTGCAAATGGACCCTTTGAAAAGTGGGGCATTGATGCTATGGGTAAACTCTACATTCTAGTGGTTGTAGACTACATGACTAGGTGGGTAGAGGCTCAAAGTGTGGCAAGGGTGAATGGGAAAATAGTGAGCAGGTTTGTTTACACTAATATTTGTTGTAGATTTGACACACCTCTAGAGATTGTTTCAGATAATGGTCCCGGGTTCAAGAAGGGTTTACTCACATAAGTTTTTGAAGAGCTTCAAATTCTGCATCGTCATAGCACACCCTACTACCCACAGTCAAATGGTTTGGTGGAGAAGGCTAATGGTGTTATTGCAGGCATCATTAGAAAGATGGTGCAAAACAAAACAAAGTTATGGGATGACTTCTTGGATGGTGCCTTGTGGGCATATCGAACCACATATAGGGACGCAATAGAGTTCACGCCATTTCACTTGGTGTATGGTCAAGAGGCTTTGCAGCCTATCGAGCTCAACATCCCAACAATACGGCTTCATGGTAGAGGTGCACAAGATGATCAACAGGTATGGATGGATTGGCTTCTTACACTAGTGGAGCTTGAGTGGAAAAGAGAAGTAGCTTATGAGTTCTACAAGAGGAAAGCTATACAAGCAAAGGAGAAGCTTGACAAGAAACTCAAGGACAAAGGCATCAAGGAAGGAGACCTTGTGCTAAGGTATGACAATCGACTCGACAATCGTTTTGATGCCAAGTTTGAAACTAAATGGCACGGACCATACATAGTCAAGAAGGCTTTCAATTCAAGTTACTATCAGCTTATGGACTTGAATGGTAAAGAGCACTCCAGGAAGGTAAACGGGTATCGCTTGAAGCCCTATTTGAGTCGCCTTCTACCAACAGATCTATCGAAGAACTATCAAAGAGCGACTATCTCATGTAAGTTTTGTTGCATAAAGCATGAGTGTGACAAGAATCCACACAATGAAAATCCTATCAAGGGACCAGATATGATAGAGGACTCAGAACCACTCTATTTGAAAAATATGCCTTTTGATGGTACATGAATGTACCATCATCCTGGGGGAGGGCTAATGATAGCCGTTTTTTGGCTCTTCGTAATTGCCATAGTGAGCTACCTCACCCTATCAAAATCCCTCAAACACTATGGTTATCATCACCCTTTCATTGTACATAGGCGTGTGTGAGTTAGGGATTTTTTCCCATATCTCCTTAAAATTCTCAGCTAGCTAGTAATTTGGGCTAGTTGAGCCAAAATAAATAAATAAAATCAAAAAAATAAAATATACTATGGCCCATTTGTGTGTAAATATTTCATTGTATATAGAGCCTAAATATAAGTAATTTTCATAATTATTTTGGTATCTATTTAAATATTTCTACCTAGGTGTGCGATATTTGCCTATGTATGCTATATACATTGACTCACCATTACCGCAATTTTTCTTACCATTTTGCATACTCTTTATTCCATATAGTTATATTTTTATGCAAGCTTCTCTTATTTTTTTTGTGAATCCACTCCAAGAAAAAACCTCAAAAATACCTTCCACCATCAATCATTGCCTTTCACTAAATTCCTACTTCCTACAAGTACTCTTTCTTACCTCCTGTAAATAAATATACATCAATAAAACAAATGAGGACCCTCCTCATTTGATTCCCTATATTTTCATATATTTATTATATATATATATAGCCCACACTATTTTAAATTCCATAAAATGTTTATAAATACTAGCCTGTTTTTATCCATCATATCCATATATTATATTTATGCATAATCCACAACCATGCATTTTTTCAAACCCCTAAGAATCAATTAGGTCATGCTCTAATCCAAGGAGGGGTTCACCTTTGGAGCCATATGAAAATTCAGCAAAAGGGTGGCCACTGAAGACTTTTTTGTGAAGAAAATAAGGCATGTTAGTGGGATTTTTTATATCCACCTTCACTCTGAATTTGAAGTGGTGGTTAGAAAACAAAATGTGGACCAAGAGCTCAATAAGCACCTGAAAAGTTTTCATAATTTTTGGAACTACCACCGGTGAGGTATGATTTTTTTATTGGACCCCAGTCTGCCCACTTTTCTCACAAATAGCCCATAGTCTTCTCTCACCTCTTTCCACACTTCTACACACACACACACACACACACTCATTCCTCTCAATCCCTCACTCAAGCGTGTACCTTCCATGGTTTCTCTCACCTTCTTCACCATCAACCCCCCTCTTACTTCTATAGCTCTCATATGAGCTCTACATGTACATACACCATCTCTATGCCTCTCTCGATTACTTCCAAAGTACAATTCCATTGTACCCCTTCTCTATATATATAAAATTCAGCATGTAAATCATGCTTAACCTCTGCAAATTGAGAGATCTCATCAACCAAATTTTCATTTTTATCGTGATAATCTTGACGGTGGTGGCATAAAGAAGGGAAGAAGAGGATCGATAGTCATTTGTGAACCTACACAAGTAAGTCCAAAACTTCTTCAAGCTTCACCATCACAAGGATTTCCTCACTTCATTCAACCATCTTACTTGAACCATCCACCTCATTCTACCCATTGTAAATATATCATTAACTTTCTAGTGATTACTAACACTAACTACTAACATAGTGACACAAAATAGCCATTGACCTAACCATAAAAGGCACCTCACCTCAAGACATGTGCATAATAACTCTCTCTCTCTCTCTCTCTCTCTCTCTCTCTCTCTCTCTCTCTCCCTCCTTCCTTAAAACTTTACTTTCACCTTTTCTACCATCAATAATACTCTCTTTTGAGCCCACATCCATGACTCAAGTAGACAAAGAAGGCCCGCAATGTTTTGATATTAAAAAAAATCATAATCCTGATTTGTTAGCTTGTAAATTAGGATTTTCAATAATCTTAATGGGGGGTCTCCAACCTATAAATAGGTCCCTCTCAAATTCTTGTAAAACAACCTCCAATATCTCACATAGCACCCCAACACTCTATGTGTGAGGAGAGACTTAGGTGTAGCAACCACTTTGTGAGCTTCACTTTTGGTGTTAGAGAAGCTTTCAAGCCACACATTGCAAGTGAGAGAGCGTGAGTTCAAAAATATCAAAACCACTATTGTATATGTTCCTCCATCTCATCAATAAATTGAGGTTTGGCGTCAAAAGCGTGATTCGACGGTCAAAATCTTTGTCCTTCCACTTGTGCAATCCGGTTTGGTGAATTCAAGGTGACTTGTGTATTTTGAGTTGCGATCATTTGATCTTGTTGTAGAAAGTGTTTTAGTGTGTTTTCATTCCCAATTTTGTGTCCATTGTAAGAGGGTATTGTGGTGAGAGGTATCCCACACCCTAAGACACTGTGTGTGTGCTGGCAATGTTTAGCATTCATCAAGCATTGAGTTAGTTTTGTACAAGCTCTACGATAGCATCAATAACAAACCATCTCCATTTGCAAGTCATAAATAAGGTATTATGCAAGATCCATTCCATCCATTTTGTGTGTGTTTTGTTGTGAGGTTTCTTGTGTGTGTTTTGTGGTGCATCTTCTTGGTTGTGACAAAATCTCTCTTGCATCCTAGTTCGCATACCATAACTAGGTGGTGTCCCTATCTTGATTGGGTTTGGTTGTGGGTTTGTTGTTGTGTTATGCTTGTGGTTGCCCCAGCCCCAATTGAGCAGCACGGGAGCCTTGAGGGGTGTTTAGAGGTCGCCTCTCTTGTTGCCCTCCCCGGACCGCCTCAGCATAAACATCCATGTGTAGAAGGGAGGAGCCGGACAATTGAGCATAAAATTGGTGAGATACTACATGCACGTGCTAGCTAGGATCCTTTCACAATAGCAAAACAAGTAGAACGTGCAACATCACATGACTTTATCATGGAAGTGCTTGCTAAAAAAGATTCAAAATTTTTTTGCGTACCTATTGGTGGTGATGGTGAGTTTGTTTATTTTTTTAGACATAAATACTCCATTGTTCAATAAACAAAGAGCTAAGAGAAGTCTAATGTATGCCAAGAGTTCAAAGGACATCACTACCAAAGGTTTGGAAGCAATCCTTGATCTCAAAGGCAAATGTAGATATCCATTCATACAGTGTCCTTTTCCTGGGTCAATTGAAAGATAATCAACACGTGCTCAAAATGTTTGTGATGGGTCTTGGGAGTGGAGTGAATTTGATGAACAAGATGCATTGGGATGGAAACTTGCGTCTCATGTGGTTGCATTTGATCATGTGCAGCATGTGAGAAGTTGGCCCACCATGTCTGTACATGTGTATAATCCTTTTTTTGTGAACTTTTAACCATTGCTATGTGTGAATTTACAATGACAAATAGGTATTCTCATAGAGTTTTGGGGACTATTGAATAAAGTGGTGATGGACCAAGGATTTGAATAGCCATTGTTTAGAGTATTCATGGCAGATGAAGCAAATGCTAATTGGATAGCCACTTGAACTGTTTATTTTGGAGGTGAAAATAACATGTACATTACACCTATTAAGGAAAGATCTTGTACATTTCATTGTGAGAAAAGCATGGTACGACACAATTCAAAGTTTATTTGATTGACATCTCAAGAGGAGCATAGGTTGTGTTGAAATGGAAGAATGCATCTACAATGAATGTTGTTGAGGTGTGCAAAAGAGATATTCAAAGATTTGAAAGGCACGACGTGCTATTGAAGGAGAGGTTGTATCATTAGAGACATGGCTCGCATGGTGGGGTGTAAGAGTACCTCATTGGGGGGACTAGATTTGTCTCACAAGATGAGTAAATAATCTTTGTTCATACATCAAACTTGTCAAAAACTAAGCATGCAAGTATGTGTACTTAAATTGATTCTAAAGAGCACATTAGTTTGTATTAGGCTGCATGTGCAAACATGGCAATGGTAGTGTTTCATAGTGTAAAGTACAATGCATACTTGAAGGGCATGCGGACATCAATCAAACCTAGTATTCACAATCTTGCACATAGATTCCTTAATGAACCATCAACTGTAGGTTCATCAAAGAAATTGGTGGACCTTAAAGATGGGGATCAAGAGTCCTGAAATGTATAGAACAAATGTTCAAGAGAAAAGTTCTAGAATGAAAAGAGTAATTTTTGTTGATGCAAATGTTGTGCTTGAGGAGGATAATCATTGGCTATAGTTTGTTATACTCACAAAGCCTTTGTTTGGGGAAGGGAGAAAACAAGATGCAGCTACAAGTATCAATGAACAATGGCCAAAAGTGAATGTCTCAAAGATGGTATGGGAAATAAGAAGAACAAAACTTGGTTGAAAAATGACATGTTTTGGCATCATCACAAATTATAGTGATAGATGTGGATGGTTTATCAATGATGGTGCCCTCAATGTTAAGTCACAGGTTGCAGCTCCATGATTTTGGGGCCATCAAGGATATCCTCCATCTAGTTCACAGCCTAGAGGATATGCAAATGGAGGGTAGATTTGGCCTTAGCATCAAGTCTCTCCCACTCAACATCTGTATAATCGCCCTCTGGGTGCTCCATGATAGGATCCAGCTGGCCTTTTTGTATGAGAATATCTTGAATCTGCTCTTTCCAGATAGAAAAATTTGTCCCATCAAATTTCTTGATATTGTAAATATTCTTTTCATTGTTAGATGACATGGCTGCAATCTAAAGATACTATGGCAATAAACACTGGTAATTTTGGGAAAAATTCAGCAGAGTTTCCTCAAAAAAACTGACAGAGTCTCAATCCAAAACTATCACAAGAGATTAGTAATGCTCTCAGAGCATAAGACGGGCGCATCAACCACTAACTGTGTGTAAAAAGTCAAAAGCTGATCCAAGACTACCAACACGGCGTCAAATGCACCTAGCCCTCTCTATACATGTCCTATGGCAAGGCCACGAAAAGGGGTACTCCGACAAACTGTATCACCAAAAGGATCTCAACATTTGAGAATCCCCTAGCTCAAGAAAACCTCACGCTATTGACCCTCACAAAAGGTTATGTAGACAAGAAACCAGCCCATTCTTAAAAAGGGCCTCGAATCGAGTCTCAAAAACGGTCAGGACTGTCAAAAACAAGCCAAATCGGCTCCATAAAAGGTACAAATGGCAATTTTCGCAACTCAATGTACATCCACTATCAACAATACTGCAAGGTGCAGTATACGCGCTCAAACAGGAGCCAAGCAAAATGTGCAAGCATTAAACAAATCCCTGCGGGGAGTAAAACCGCTCTCAAAAGAGCTCAAGCACCATCAAAAGTGCCAAAACAATGCATATGCGCATCAAGTACTCCCACTGAAATTTGTGATGATGCAAAACTCTGCAACCTGTAAGAAACCTGGATGTACTATATGTATGCAAGAACCTGTGAGGAGATGGATTCCTGAAAAATTCGAGACAATGTCGATGCCAGAAAGTGCTCCTTATCAGCCCATAAACACCGTCTCAGTAGCACATAGTAGCCATAAAACGGCTATATACAATCCCAAAATAGTCTCTGAACAACCTGCACCTATGTCCTGTACTTGTAGCAAAAGTGGAGTTGAAAAATACAACTCCTGAAGCGTAGCTCGGATGAAGCTTTCAACTGCACGAACAACTTTGAAAGGGGGGTAAAATCGTAGGACACATGATGGAAACGCTCTCGGAATGTTGAATTTGCCGATGCTGAAATCGGAAACCTGTTTGCAATTTTACAACGTGGATGCAAAAACGGCAAGCACAAACTTTGCTCTGATACCAGTTGAAGGTGCCACGGGAAGCGTGTGCAAGTGCAAGTGCGAGAGCCGAGAGAGAGAGAGAGAGAGAGAGAGAGAGAGAGAGAGAGAGAGAGAGAGAGAGAGAGAGAGAGAGAGAGAGAGAGAGAGAGACCTACTGTTGGGTGGAGTGCACAATAACATTTTCCTGTTGCAGCTCCTTATTCCTTTGTATTAAAGAATAATTGTATATGTGGTTAAGTTAGTAGATGGGTTAGTAGTAAGTGGGATGTCCGGCCAATTGGCCTGAATCCCAATATATAGATGGATATCATGGTTGCAAATTTGAAATTTTTGCATCTCTAGCTAGGGGTGATTCTTTTTCTTTTTTGAAACCTCTTGTACTCTCTATGCATAGCCTCCTGACAAAGTTTAGCTTGATTTGGACTTGCATTTGTCTTTCCAATCTAACTTTTTGGATTTCAGTCTCTGAAATGGCTGATGGGCATCATTGGCACCTTCTGGCTACCAAACACATATAGAACTAGTGATGATGAACAAAATTTGGCTTGACCATTAGTTGCTCCTGTAGACATCTATCACAAAAGATGACTGAGCTGTCATTTTTGCCCCTTTTGTTCTTTTCATTATAGTTAGTCCCCTTTTGTTTGTTAGGCTTCATTAAGTCATATACAAGACAAAAGATTAATAGTAATATAAAGATCTACTTCCTGTATACGGCCATGTAGTCGCATGAAATGTCTGATAGGCAACTTTACACTTGATTGCTGCTTTTGTTTAGTTGCATCACCAACTTTCTTTGTCCTTGTAGGCTTCCCTCTGACATTCTATCCTTGTGCATATGGCTTTTGAAACATACGTCCTGAAGTGTTCTCATTTTTGTGGGCCTTCTTCTCTTTGTATTGCTCGCAATCTCTTCAGTCTTTTCTTCCTCTGGATTATGGATTTTTTCCTTCGCCTTTTTTTTAAAAAATCTCAAAAATAACAAGATAAAACCAAAAATCAACTCAACAACCGCTATGTACACTGTTGTACAATGTCCCTAGGGGCTCATATATAGCTTTTGTCCCCATACTCCTTTTGTAACTCTACTATGAGGGCATATACTTCAAATTTTGTCAAAAAATCATCGCAATCAAACGCAAAAATTCAATATAACTCACAAAACATTTCCCTCTAATATTCATATATTAATGCTCGTTTGGGAACCCATACTTGTCCTTGTGTTGTTTGTGTTTGAAGAGACTTCTTTTTGGGATCCATCTTGTCTTTGTATGAGTCTTCAGCGGTCTTTGCTTCAGCTCTTTACACTTAGTTGGTGTAAGGTCTTCGACCCCGAGCTAAAAGAACACCATTGTACCATGAAACAATCATAATGGAAAAAGTTACTATTTTTAGCAGTTTTCCAAAATCTGTCTTCAATGCCATGATGTTTAGAATGTCATAAAGCTTCCAAAAGTGAATTAAAATAATTTTTGTGGAAATTTTCTAAAAATAGTAAGTTTTTGGTCACCCGACCCGTCAGTTTTGATCGTCTCAAAAAACTACACCCGTATCCCAAATTTAAAAAAAATGCATTTTCGGAAGCCGAGGGCTGCTAAATATGGCAGGTACCCAGGTTAATACACCTTAGTTAGAGCTTAGTATAGCAATTTACGATATTAAATTCCGATTCGTATCGTCCGTTTTAGCCTAAAGTCAAAATTTCCTAAGGCTGTGCGGGGAGCATCGGGGCTCGAGGGCTGTGTGGGAACAGGTCCCAGGCCACTGAGAGCTTGCTATAGCAGCTAGGGGGCGCCCTCACATCTCTAGGGGCTTGTGGGAGACTTGCCATACTTGAGAGAGAGTGTGAGAGTTAGTTAGAATAAGTTAACTGGACACTTGGTAAGCATGTAACTGAGTTGCCTTGCATGAGTTGAGTACTCTCTCAGATGTATTTAGTAGCCTGGTTCGATTTTCAGCTTGGGAGAACCTATATAAGAGTGTGCTCACACACACATACACACACACATATATATCCTCACACACACACACTGAGTACACACACAGACACACTCCTACACACACACACATACCTTGGGGAGGTGTTGTCGGCGGACATAGTCTTTGGAAGAAGAGCTAAGGAGGAAAGTGCTGCCCGTTTCTCGCCTCGAGGATGTTTAGAATGTCATAAAGCTTCCAAAAGTGAATTAAAATAATTTTTGTGGAAATTTTTCAAAAATAGTAAGTTTTTGGTCACCCGACCTGTCAGTTTTGATCGTCTCGAAAAACTGCACCCGTACCGCAAATTTGAAAAAAATTCATTTTCGGACGTTGAGGGCTGCTAAATATGGCAGGTATCCAGGTTAATACACCTTAGTTAGAGCTTAGTATAGCAATTTACGACATTAAATTCCGATTCGTATCGTCCGTTTTAGCCTAAAGTCAAAATTTCCTAAGGCTGTGCGGGAGCACCGGGGCTCGGGAGCTGTGTAGGAACAGGTCCCAGGCCACTAGGAGCTTGCTTTAACAGCTAGGAGGCGCCCTCACACCTCTAGGGGCTTGTGGGAGACTTGCCATACTTGAGAGAGAGTGTGAGAGTTAGTTAGACTAAGTTAACTGGACACTTGGTAAGCATGTGACTGAGTTGCCTTGCATGAGATGAGTACTGCCTCAGATGTATTTAGCAGCCTAGTTCGATTTTCAGCTTGGGAGAGCCTATATAAGAGTGTGCTCACGCACACACACACACACACATACATTGAGTACACACACACACTCCTACACACACAGATACCTTGGGGAGGTGCTGCCGACGGACATAGTCTTTGGAAGAAGAGCTAAGGAGAAAAGTGATGCCCCTTTCTCGCCTCAAGGAGTCCATTGCATCAGAATTTCGAGAGGAATTCAGCCGTAACCTCAGTAATTTGTTGTAATTCCCTCTCTATTATCCTCTTAATTCCGCATCTAGTATGCATAATCATAGTCAAAATACTCATTAGATACTCTCTAATTCTCCGTATCCATGATCTATTGCATAAATCTTAATCTAATTAGTAATTATGCAAGCAGTTAGTCTCTCTTAATCATAGATTAATGCATGATTAAGGAATCAACCGCTAGTCACCATTGTAATTAAGAACAAGTCAGCATTGAGGTAGAGATGGTCAACTGCTTTCTATTGCCCCACAATGTTTAAACAACCAAATTAGAATCAATTAGCTCATAGATTAGGATATAATTAGTGAAATTAATCCATCATTAATCACTAGGAAGGGAGAAACCCTCTCACCTATGAATACGGTAAATCTGCGAACCTCTACTTGCATTAGGAAGTGATTAAGCATGCCGAATTCATCTCTAGTAAATAGATTGAGAAGAAACCTGTAAATCTAGGCCAAATAATTAACCTTAGGGCCAATTCCCATAGAACAAGTAAGGTGCTATCAAAAATCTCTATGTCTTGAAGTAATCAAACCTCTCGTATAAAGGGATATGCTTATTGAAACTAATATGTCATTTTGGTCGTATGTTGCTCTTGAATATTAGCTCTTTTTTTTCCAAGTTGTCAATTTAAGTAGTGAGTATAAAATTGCCCCAATAAAGAGAACTCATTTCGGTGGTTCCCACGACCGCGAGGCTAGAACAAGCAACACTAATGGAAAGGGAAAAGCTCCCATGGTCGACCAAGTACCGGCCATCTCATGGAGCAATGACGAGGAAATTGCGGAGGTAGGTCAAGTTTTAAATCAACTTTGTTAAAGCAACATTGCATTCGATAACGTAGGATGAAAAACACATTTCCTAACATGTTGGAAATCAACAAAAACCACGGCATTTAAATTAATTGTATTTTATATTCAAGTAGGAAAGAATGCTTTCGGAATATACTGTCTGAAGTAGGAAAGATTGGTTGCTAGGGAAAATTTAGCTCAGCTAGTTCATTTTCAATTCCAATGTTGATCTAGTCCGAATCCCCTCTTGATCATAGGGGGCAGCTCGCCAAATTATTCGTAGGAGCTAGAGTTCCTGGTTAAGGGCTCTTGAATCCATGACTGTTGGTTAAGCGGTGGATATCCACGACTGCTGGTTAAGCGGTGGAATTCCACGACTGTTGGTTAAGCGGTGGACAACCTAGTTGTATGGGCAACTAGGCGACAACGGGTGGAGTGAACACTCGCTGGGGGATTTCGTGCCTCCAGAGCATTGGAACTTTAAATGAATGAGTTTTTGAGTGAATTTTTACTAGAATTACTATCTTGGTACCGCTTTACAATACTGATTGAAGGGCTGTATTAAAAAAATTATGAATCAAAAAAATAAACAAAGAACTTATATGTTGAACAACCATTGTGGTAGTAATTAAGTAACAAAGGAAGTGTGAGTATGGGGTGGAAAGTGGGGGCTTGGCTCGGGTTGCCAATGCCTATGAGAAGGGTGGTCCCGATTAGTCGGGAACTCTCTGTCCCCATAGTGTTATAAATCGAAGCTAGTATTACTCATTGTCCCAAGAGCGGCTAAGCCTCAAGTGTACGTGCCTGTGAAACATGGGGAAAAAGGCACTCGAGACTTCTCTCCTCTTGGAAGGTGGGTCTTAGGATCGCTAGATAAGTTAATCACGCTTCCCCTGCGGGGTGGAACTAGACCTCGATGCTAGTAGGCTCAAACTCGACTCACTTTTTGATGAGAGATCGTCCGCTAGATGAACCGTAAACCACTTTGTTTGCTTCCGCTGTAGATCTAGTGGCCATCAGGTTTACCATCAAATCCGTCGTTTGAGAAGACGGGGTGGGGACCTCACAGTTGGTGATGAGATTTAGGTATTGGGAGTTGATCCTTTAACTGTTTTGGAATCTAAATAAATTCCTCACCTCTTTGTGCTTGAATCAACTTCTTTGGAACCCAAATCTGAGTTGCGAAAGCTTCCGACTTTGTGGATTTCATAGTTGTTCTTGCACACTTCAACTGTTTTCCTTTTGGTGTTGGATCTTGTGATTTTTCATTAGAGAACTTTATCTTCTTGATCCATACCTGCTTTTGGCCGAGCTGGCTCTTAGGTATCCAAATTTGTCAAGCTTTTTGGTTCTAACTTGTTATTCTTTGCTTTTGGCCTTCTTTGGTTGTTACAAAGCTGCTAGTGATAGTGATGACCTGAGTACCTAGTAGGGGATGTCAAAAGAATTATCATTGTTGCTACTAGATGTATGACCGTCGAGATAATTTTAGGTCTTTGTGAGTTGATGTACTCACTCATCTCCTGAGATATGCTTGCACAAAATTGTTACTTTTGTTCTGCAAAGTCTATTATTTTGTAGACAGTGGCTTTGATATGCAATGTAGTGGTTGATGCTCTGAGCCAAATGCCAGAGATCAACTCTCTCCTTTTCACAGAATTGCGGAGTGAGTTTTTGGAATCTCTCAAAGGTAAGTGCGAGCATGATATTGCATACTCCAAGGTGTGGAGCTATGTTAGAAAGAGGGATCCTTCTCACTCCAATGTTGGTAGTGGTTTTGTTTCCTCCACACCCAGTTCTCCTCTTTCGAGTGATGAACTGCAGAGATGGAAGAATTTTTCCATAGATGATGGGTACCTACTCCACAAGGGGAGAGTGTGTGTACCGACGGACGCGGACATTCGGCGCCAAATTCTTTATGAATGTCACGATAGTCCAAGTGCAGGGCACCCGGGAATTAAGAAAACTTATGCACTCGTAAGACAACAGTTTTACTGGCCAAGTTTGCATGGGTATGTTCAAGACTATGTCTTGCATTGCCAAAAATGTCAAGTTAATAAAGCAGAATGCCTGAAAGCAGGAGGACTCTTACATCCTTTAGAGATTCCCAATGGTAAATGGGAAAGTATCTCCATGGATTTTATTGTGGGTTTACCAACCACTATTCGAGGACATGACTCGGTATGGGTGGTCGTAGACCGGTTGACTAAACTTTGTCGGTTTATTCCAACCAAGTCAACCATTAAGACTCCAGAATTAGCGAAGTTATTTGTGGACAATCTTTACAGGTTGTATGGATTGCCAAGTAACATTGTGAGTGACCGTGATCCCAAGTTTAACAGTCATTTTTGGAGGGCTGTTTTTAAACGATTGAGTACACAACTTAATTTAAGTACGGCTGATCACCCTGAAACAGATGGTCAAACGGAACGAGTCAACCAAGTGCTAGAGGATATGCTACGAGCATACGTTAGCAAGAAGCAATCCGATTGGGAAGATTATCTTCCTATTCTTGAGTTTGCATATAATAGTGCTAAGCATGTTACAATTGGTTTTAGTCCATTCATGCTTATGTATGGTTTTCAACCTAGATCACCATTGACGGTGGGGTTGGCAACTGAAAAGCTCCAATAGGTCAAGGAGTTCATCCAAGATCATATGGAAATGCTGAGACTTGCTTGTCAAAATGTTCGACAAGCACAGGATCGGTATAAGAAGTATGCTGATGAGAAACGTATGCAAGTTACCTTCACGGAAGGGGAAGAGGTATTTTTGTGTGTGCCAGAACATTCAGAAAGTCTGAAGACTGGACCTACACCCAAATTATCTCCACGTTATTGTGGGCCATTCAAGATACTCAAGCGAGTTGGAGATAGGGCCTACAAACTTGAGTTACCTGCACACTCTCGTGTCCATCCGGTATTTCATGTAAGTCGTTTACGTAAACGCTTGCATGGGGACGACAATGTTATCGGCCAGCAGATATTGCTTGATTTCACTGAACATCCCATTCCACCGCATGAACCTGAACGCATTTTAGATTTTCATGAACTTCGTACTCGTCATCATGTAGGTAGTCAAGCTTTAGTCAAGTGGAAAGATCGTTCTGAAGAGGGTGCCACTTGGGAAAACATTAGTGTTCTTAAGAAAAAATTCCCCACTTTTGTTTTCAAGGACGAGAACGCTTCTCCAAGGGGGGAGTAATGTCAGGCCAAGGGCCAACCAAGGGGTCATGGACTCGACCAAGGGCAGGCTGCCAGTGGGAAGGGGTCCAGAAGTGGCTAGGAGCCTATTAAAGGGAGGTTGGGCGGATGGACCAGGACCTGGCAGTCCTCTGGTTTTACAATCATAGGATGGAAGAGTGGGTTCATCTCTTTGGGATGATGACATTACTGAGTGACAGTACACTAGGCAGGACGAGTGCATCGCATGATCAACGCTTGGAGGATAACAACTTCTTCATAACTATGTTTTCTTATGCATGGTTGTGTTGTGGGATGGTGGGGACGCTCGAGTTAGTGGCATGGCGTTTTGCACCAAGAGTATGGTGGTGTTTCCTCGCCAACACACATCCTTTCGTAGTGTACACATTGTGCTTTGGTCTTCAGCTCGCCTAGCAAATCAAGATCCCTACTGTTTTGCATATCGCATGTCTCGCAGATTCTTTCTTGTGCTACTAAACATGATTCTTCCTCTACTTCCCACAAGCGGAGTCATTTTTGTCAGAGAGCCTATTTCTCCAGAGGTTGCGCTTTCTTGCGTACTCTGGCGGCTTGCACATGGACACTTCTCACGAAGCATGGCCAATCTATTTGGCATGGGTGAGAGCACCATTTGCAAATATGTGGTGATCATTTGTCACATATTGAGTAGTACTGACTTCTTCCACAAGGTCGGCATTAGAGTGCCACATGGAGACCGTCTTGAGCATATAATGGCAGGATTTGAGGCTATCTCTGGTTTGCCGCATATTGTTGGGGCACTTGATGGGACTCACATCCGTCTATAAAGAAAGCCAGCACGAGAGTTCTATCCAACGCAATACATCAACAAAAATGGTTTTTCGAGCATCCTCCTACAGGGTATTGTCGACTCCAACAAACTTTTTTGGAGTGCAGTTTGTAGGGCTGCAGGAGGGGTGTATGATTCTTCTCACTTCAAAGGATGTAACTTGTATGGTCAGCTCAAACGACGAGAAGCCCTCGATCGGCCACTATTGCACATTCAAGGGGAGATAGTACGGCCTTATTTGATTGCAGACTCAGCCTACAAAGCGAGGACATTTTTGGTAAAGCCATACCGAATGAAGGCAGGGCGATTTTTACGTGAAAAGCGAGATTTTGACAGCAAAATCTCGAAGTGGAGAGTGAAAGTGGAAAATGCCTTTGGTCTCTTAAAGAATAGGTGGCAGATTTTGCGAGATCTCAATGTCGATCTTGCTTTTGCGCCCACTGTGATAGGAGCGTGTTGTTTCCTACACAACTTTGTGCAAATCCGAGGCGAGACAGAGCCTCATGATCAGCAAGATCCGCATCCCAAATCCCAAGAGCCACTTCCTAATCATGGCGGGAATCCTGCTCATCGCGAGATGGCCTTGCGGATAAGGACAGCCCTATTCCGCCATAGCAGCTTGAGGGTCCAGAATGCAGCAGTTCCAGATGTAGTAGGTTATGGATTTTATAATTGTTCTTATTTTTCAAAGTGATCTTGTCTTTTGTTTCAATATGTATCCATAAAGCTTATTATTAATTTCTTGAAGTTGTGTTTTGCAGGGCTTGATGATGATTTGGAGTCTGAGGATTGAGTCATGTTCTACATGGTTGTAGTTTTTGTCATGTGGTTTGCTTTATGGCTGCAATGAGCAGCACCTCTGTTTATGAAGTAGAACACCTCTATTTATGTACTGCTACAAGGTTTTCATTATGGTTCTTAAGTGTTTTTGTTTATGGCTGCCAATGAGCAGTAATGCCGCGCGCTTCTATATCATAGTAAATGGTTCATTTTGATGTACTTAGAACAATTCAGTTTATGACTGTCAGTCTCTTGTTTATGTGGTTGTCGGATATTGAAATCTTTTTTTGTCATGCGTTTTTTCATGCATCCAATGCAATGTTATTAGGCGTTTTTTGTTGGAAAAGGCTATCTTTGAGATGTTGGCAATGCATGGTTTGTTGGTTCACATGTCAACTTCAGCAACGAACGAACGTGAACGGACGAACGCATGTACGCACAAGACGTGGCCGGACGGAACATGTGCTTTTTTTAACCGAACGGATGCATGTGTGCGAAATGGAAAAAAGTTGGCATCCGTTGTGCAACTTTCCAGAGAAAGTATGGCAGAACGAATGGCCTCATGTATGCTTTACATCTCTCTCTCTGAGCAGCACTCTGCACTGGAGGAAAGGCCGCGGGACGATGAGGAGTGTGCTTGTGCCTCGAGGAGGCGGGGGGGGGGGAGGGGGGGGAGGGCTGCGGCAGGAGCAGGTCGTAGTTGGTTGGGGGGGACACGCCATTGGACAGGCGACAGAGGCGGGGCTGAAGGCTTGGGCACGGAGGGAGTCTCTCTCTCTCTCTCTCTCTCTCTCTCTCTCTCTCTCTCTCTCTCTCTCTCACACACACACACACACACACACACACACATTGTCTCTCTCTCTCTCTCTCTCTCTCTCTCTCACACACACACACACACACATTGTTGGAGCTACAGGCGGCTATCGCTGCGGGTGAAGGGGGAAGGTAGGCAGGGGTTTTTGCACGCACCTCTTCTCTCTGTGGAATGGCGAGGCTCGGAGGTCAGAAGCCGACGCGAAAAGAGAGAGAGAGAGACAGTCTACGGCCAGGCTGGGCAGGAGGCGCAGGGCGAGGGAGCTATGCGAGCACAGGGGAGTACACGTGGATGCAGGGGGGAGAGAATATTGAGAGGGGGGGCGGGAAATATCCGGCAGCATCAATTAAGGAATTGACTTTCTTATGTGCCAGTAGTAGTATGGTGTATGTAATGGCGCACAAAATCAAAAAATAAAACGAGTCTAAGGTGATGCGGAGAGTGGTTGCATGTGGCGGGGCTGCCAGGAAAACACACGTGCGGCGCGCGGGGAGGGGCGTCCTCAGGACTATATAACACATAGCATTTAAAGAGGGGGGGTAAAGGGATCAATGGCAGGGAACTGGATTGGGGCTTATCGAGGGGATCTGGACCGTGCATACCTGTAAAAACTAAACCTGGACAGCGGGGGAGACTGGGCATGCTGGCCAAATTCAAAACATGGGGCATGGGACGCGTGGCGACTGCTGATTGGTTGCATGGTGAGCCCGCGAGTGGGGGGATACGGGGGTTTGGCAGGGGGGAGGTCCTTACAGGATTTTGCGCTATTGGTGGATAATCCCGTCACCGCTATCCGGTCATCGCTCAGGCCCAGCATCGTTTGAGAGCGAAGCGAAGGAGCAGCAAGTAAGGTGAGGGCATCTCCTTTTCTCGCTGGTTGTGAAGGTTGGGATGCATGCGTTCTGTGTGGGCAGCATTGAAGGTGAGCACAATTTTTTTTCTCGTTGAAGGGTTGGATGCGTGGGTTCCATGTATGCTTTCTGCAAGCATCTCAGGGCTCGCCCATGGGGTTATGCATGAGCTTGGCCATGTGAAGAAAGGGAGTGCGTTGTGTGGCTGACTGTGTGTGTCTGTGTGTGTGTGTGTGAGAGAGAGAGAGAGAGAAATAGAGGGAATTATTGTCATGCTTTTCATGAGCTAATTTGGCTTGAGGTTGTGGCTAGGGGATGGCTCGTTCACCTGCTAGAAAGGGGAAAAGAACATGGCAAAGGGGTGGTTGCTCTCGCATCACAAGAGGAAAGGCCGATGTCTCACCAAAGGTAAAGAATGGGGAGGAGGTCCAGCCTACGGAGAAGTCCGAGAAGGTGGACATAGCTAAAGAGCAAGAAGAGGAACCCTTGTGTCATGAGGAGAGATTCACTACTCCTCCCACATCTCCTCATGTAGAAGGGGCTACTTCTCAACCAAGGAGAAGTCCACGGAAGCACACCTTGCCTGAGATGGGCACACCCTCGAGCCTAAACATCCGTCCGCGAAAGAGGTTGGTGGGCTCAAGGGGATGTGGAGTTGAGACAGAGGATGTAGCAAAGGGAGAAGCACAGGAGGTATTTGAGGATCTTCCAAAGCAAGAAGAGGCAGCCAGCATCCAAGATCAAAAAGTCTATCTAGAGATTGAGCTCCCGCTAGCACGCCAATGCCGCGCAAGTGCTGATTGCCCAAAGCGATCGGCCTTCATCTTCAAAAGACTACGGATGATGTCTCACCTCAAGACTTTCCATGGAATCACTGTAGAGATTGAAAAGCGCCGTGGAGGTCGCCCCCTCCACAAAGAAGCTGAGAGAAGAGCAAACCTCATGCCTAATCCGGAAGTGAAAGCTTGGCATAAAGCAGCTTTAAAGAGATTTGGCGACAAGGATAGGAAGTTTAGGCAAAATTGTAAAAGGTATCAACGCATCACGCACATACGGGCTCACCAAGTATGGAAGGACCTTGGAAATCAGTACAAGCACATGTCAGAGGCCGCTTTTATTGAGGAATTTGTGGCTGGGAAGATGCGAGACTACATGGCAGTCAAGGCTCTCCGGCTGGCAAAAATTCAAAAGCGCATTGATGAAGGTTACAACACACATGTAAGTTTCCGATTTGTCTAATTTAATTTTCTTTTGTCATCAATTTTCATAGTATGTTTGCACACCATGTTTGATTAGTTCATTCATTTCTACTAATTCTCTAACTACCATGCTATGGACATTCACAGAAGAGGATGCATGATATTCCTCCTTGGCTTGAGGCAGCCTTGGAGGACACTGACAATGAGGACCCTTTCCAGTATGCTCCCGAAGGAGAGGACGACAATGAGAATTATGAAGACAAGAGAGAAGAGGGCCCAGGACTTGCAGAGACATTAAGCAATCTTAAGCTCGATGAGGATGTATGTGTCTAGGATTTGTAACTTTTGCTTTTTTGTGCATAAGTAATTTTGTTTAGGTGTTGAGAGCGGTGAAAAAAAATCCAGCATGCTGATGTGTTCTAATAAATGTGCATTCCTTTCTAGCCTACATTGCTTGCAACTCCAACAAAGAAAAAGCTTCCGATTCAAAGAGGGAAGACACAAGAGAAAGCTATTGAAATAGGCTCTCCTGATGATGCATCTTTGTCGGCTCTCCTATTTTATGTCGGTAATAACCAGCTGACAATTGAAAAAATAGGCCATGAAATCAGCCCTGCCACTCCGACACGTAGTAATCGGGCCTTGTACAGGTGGCTTTTGTCAACCATCCCTATGTTCACAGTTTTCTAATTGTTTGATACTCACTATGTTCATTGGCATGTTGGATGTAGATTCTCTTCACATGTGCCTATGTCGCTCAACTCTCTTCGCTTTGGCCTACGTGTGGACATTGATGATCAGGCTCTACGCTTCATCTTATCAAATAAAGCATCCACGCGCACGATGAATCTATTTGCAATGTAATCACCGCCATGTTTTTGTTATTGAGTGGTATGCATTATGGTGAGCAAACATGTGCTTAACATACTCACTTTTACAGGTGGATGGAGTACACACTAGGCTCAGATGTCCTCATGCAAGTGATGCTTGTGGACTCTATGTGGTATCCTGTTGTGGATGCGACTTTGGCCAAGCAAGATTCCATGCGGGTCTTACATAACTTCTTCGGGGAGAGGGACTTTGGTGAATGCGTGCTTACATTTTTTCCAATCATTTACAGGTGGTTTATAAGGAGAGGACAAAGGACTGCTAGGTATGCTACATTGTGGCTTCTCATTGACATGCTGATGTTGTCTCTCTTTGCAACAGGGAGCATTGGACATGTTGTGTTATGTATCTTGCCACACATGCAAAGATTGCTGGGCTACGTTGGAGAAAGAACCACATTCTCTACTATGACCCACTTGGGTGCACGACCATGATGGAAATTGTACCTGTTTTGCACAGGTACATGGGTTGACTTTGTTCATCATAGCTTGGGAGGTCGGTATATGAAACAAGTTGATATGGCTATCAATGGTTTTTTATCTTGCTGGTTATGAATATGCAGTGCTATGGAGGCGATGGCCCAAGGAGTCAAAGCTCATGATGTCCAACATGCATTGCTTGAACCTGCCACCAAATTTGAGTTAAAAGTGTTGAAAGTATGTCTTCTTGTGCTCCTCTCATGCTTGGAAAATTTAGGGCATGTTAGTCATGTTAATGGTTTGATGCTGCAGGGCCCAATTCAACCAAATGCGATTGACTATGGGTTTTATGTCATGGCTGCCATTCGCTACATAATTCAGTCTTGCTTGCAGGAGAAGAGCAAAAGCTGGGTATGCTTAGAGTGTGTGTCGAGTGCTAGCTTTCTACCATATGCATCTGGATATTAATCTCCTTTCTAATTTCCTTCAATCCTCTTGTGTTTGTCGATGTTGTGCAGGTGAAGAAGACATGGTTCATACACGATGATGTATTGGCATTGAGGCAAAGCCTCCATAGTTGGTGCTTAGATATAGTGGGGGAGGAATGAGATTATGGCTGGTCACCATATGTGTTGCATTTTGCGTTAAAGGGAGCCAGCTGGGTCTATGGCCGTTTTGTAAAACAACCCATGACACTTTATGTATGATCGGGTTTAGGGCGAGGTTTTGTGTCAGCCTACATGTAATGTCCAGGGTTTGTGTCGATAAAGTATGTATGGCGAGTTTTATGCTGCAATATTGGTTCAAAGAAAGCAAATCATTGGCTACTGACTATGTTTATGTGGGCTTGTTTATGGCGGCTAGCCACGTCCGAGATCCATATTTTGTCTATGTGCAGGTTCAGGACTATGTTTGATGTATGTGGGAAGTGGCCATGTTTATGTATACAAGCAGGTTTATGGTTATGTCTGGGTTTATTTATGTTTGCAGGTTTTTGGCTACGTCCAGGTTTAGTTCCATGTGGGGCTAGTGGCCATTTTTATTTCTGTTTGCAGGTTTATTTCCACGTCTGGGTTTAGTGTTTATGGTGTAAGCGGCATGTATCAGAGTTTTATGCTTGAGCTCGATCGAACCCCGATTCCTCATCCATTTTGGGACATGCATCTAGTCCAGCTAAATTATTATTTATGGTGATGTTTGATTTTTATTTCCTGTTGAGTAAAATTTGTGGCAAGGTCCGATTCTGTCTAAGGCGACTCCCCGATTATGTATGTTTATGGTGAGGTTTTGTAATGTGTTCCCAGTTTGTGGTGCATTGTCCTTTGTGACGAGCTTTTGGTGCAATGTTTCACGTTTATATCTAGATCTATAATAGGTGCTCGGGTTTGGGTTGGTTTATGGCTATGTCTGAGAGCCATGTATGTTTTATGGCTTCGTCCGGGTTTAGTGATCGGATGTATGGTTGTTGGGCCATTTTTATTTTTGTATGCAGGTTTATGGCTTCGTCCGGGTTTAGTGATCGGATGTATGGTTGTTGGGCCATTTTTATTTCTGTATGCAGGTTTATGGCTTCGTTCGGGTTTAGTGATCGAATGTATGGTTGTTGGGCCATTTTCATTTCTGTATGCAGGTTTATGGCTTCGTCCGGGTTTAGTGATCGGATGTATGGTTGTTGGACCATTTTTATTTCTGTATGCAAGTTTATGGCTTCGTCCGGGTTTAGTTATTATATGTACTCTCTGATAAGCCAATGTTTATGTGTATATTAGTGATCATGTAATACAAATGGCTCGATCAATTTGACATTATGGTGACTCTAGGTTTATGGCATTATGGCGAGGTCCAATTGGTGTTTGTGCCGAGCGACTCTAGGTCTATGGCATTATGGTCCGATTGGTGTTTGTACCGTTGCAGTCTATTTCGAGTCTCCTATAACTGATCATGTAACCCTAAACCGGCTTGATCAATTTGATGTTATGGTTTGTGCTGACTCTACATTTATGGCATTATGGCAAGATTTGTTTTTGTGTGTGTTTATGGTGAAGTCATGCCAGCTGGGTGTGTTTGACAATCAGTTTATGGTCATGTCCGAGATTATGGCGAGGTCCGATTGGTGGTGTTTGTGCCGACCCTACGTTTAGGGCATTATGGCGAGGTTTGTTTTTAGTGTCATGTTGGGTGTGTGTGAGCTTTCGCCAATCAATTTATGGTCATGTCCCAAAGTATGGCGAGGTTCGATTGGTGTTTGTGCCGACCCTACGTTTAGGGCATTATGGCGAGGTTTGTTTTTAGTGTCATGCTGAATGTGTGTGAGCTTTAAGTCATGTCCCAGAGTATGGCGAGGTTCGATTGGTGTTGTTTGTGCCGACCCTACGTTTAGGGCATTATGGCGAGGTTTGTTTTTAGTGTCATGCTGAATGTGTGTGAGCTTTTAGTCATGTCCCAGAGTATGGCGAGGTTCGATTGGTGTTGTTTGTGCCGACCCTACGTTTAGGGCATTATGGCGAGGTTTGTTTTTAGTGTCATGCTGAATGTGTGTGAGCTTTTAGTCATGTCCCAGAGTATGGCGAGGTTCGATTGGTGTTGTTTGTGCCGACCCTACGTTTAGGGCATTATGGCGAGGTTTGTTTTTAGTGTCATGCTGAATGTGTGTGAGCTTTTAGTCATGTCCCAGAGTATGGCGAGGTTCGATTGGTGTTGTTTGTGCCGACCCTACGTTTAGGGCATTATGGCGAGGTTTGCTTTTAGTGTCATGCTGAATGTGTGTGAGCTTTCAGTCATGTCCCAGATTATGGCGAGGTTTGTTTTTAGTGTCATGCTGAATGTGTGTGTGTTTATGGTGAAGTCATGCTGGGTGTGTGAGCTTTTGGCAATCAGTTTATGGTCATGTCCGAGATTATGGCAAGGTCCCATTGTGTATGGATGGAAACTATAAGGACCCTTCTTCTAAGGCTGATCTGGAAGATGCAAGACCTAGCAAGAGCGAGAGCAAAAATCAGAATCCCAGAATTGGTAAAAGCATATGTACATGGCTGATGTGCACGCATCCTAAACCTAGCAAAATCGCCATCAAGATCAGCTTAAGCATGACCCTTTTGGGCTCAACCTATAGCCCCTGTATAGAGATGCAAGACCTGGGAAAAGCCAGAGAAAACTCGGCCCATGAGCTTGTTGTCAACCACCTGGCAAAAGGCTTGTGTTGATGCATTATGGTTTCATTTTGCTGGTGATATCAAAGAGACAACACTTCATTATTGCGACCACTTACGAGTGATAAAGAACAAACAACCAGATTAAGACAACCCAAATGAACTTTAGGATATCTACAAACTAGCCTAGCTTCTTGGGGACCACATCATATCAATCTAATTGTTCCAAAAAAATATATATTGCAATTGTCCAAGTCATGTTCACAAAACATACATAGCTTGCAAAGTTCCAATGAGGCATGACATAATCGGATGACCCTAAACCGCACGCAAGTCATATAAAAGTAATTCGTGTCTGCGAGGCATAGATCTTCTCATATATCCAACCATCATCAAGCTTCACAGTGAGATGTCGTTCACAATCAATATGCGATACCTCGTGGTCACATGCTATGATAGAACCATTGGCCGGGTTCTCACCATCCCATAACTGTACAAGTGGTTCATGATCTGGGAAGTTGAATTTGCAGACAAGTGCTTCTGAGATAGAGGGAGCAAAGCATGGCATGTATGGCAACATACTATATTTGAGCCATCAACAAGAAGGGTTTTGCTACAACAATGCGGGCAATTAACACGTCGCCATTTCTCAAAGCGCACTCGATTTCGCCCTCGCTGGTGCTTACGTTTCAAGGAACCTGTGTTTCTGGTTTTTTTTGCTGGTTCTGGACAACCTTCAACTACCTCACCTATGCCATCAATGATACACGATAGCCTGCCATGCCCAAGCCGTGTTTGTGTGACATTTGCCTGGATTTGTTTGATGCTACCCTTTCTTGGCAAGCTAATCTCCTCTGGCTCATGGAGATTCTCCAAGTTCTCCATAGAGATCTTTAATTTCTTCAGAGCAACCTCCTTTTGCTGCAATGTCCACTGCGGTAATACATCAGCCAATTGTCGCAAGAACTCCCTAGATTTGTCGATACAATTGACTATCTCCATGTCAACCTGTTGCAAGTATGGTCCAATACCATTCATATCAATATCCAGTGCTTTGTCATCACATCCACTCCCTGTTTCAAAGACTTGGGCACATTGTTGCATTCCATCGCTGGTTGCAAGGTCAGCCATTGCATGCACGCTATCCACAATAGGTAAAATTTCATGAAGCATTGGAAAATAGCTTTGAAGTATTAACCGAAGCCCATATAGATGCTTGCATTGGGAGGACCACTCTGGGCAATCACAGTACGAGGATTGCATGCTCACATGGTACCAAGAGTCTGATGTCATGCTTTGAATCTTGAAGAGTAATGTAGATTCGTTCACCACCTGAAGAGTTTCAGGATTAGTCTTGTATCGTTGACATAGCTTCTCCCCAGCAGCTAGTGCCTTTGTTGCACTCTTGCTTGAACCATACACAGCAAATCGTCCAGAATCCGCTGTCAATGAACATGCCATGAACTTTACTAAGAGGTAGATCGAAGAGAAAGTCCAAGGAGTGGGACAATAGCTCACCTAGCTCTTGCTTTTGCTTGAAGAACTCCAAGAGAGTTCCTCCCATCCAGCTTCCACTCCTCGCATTGCCAACAAGTGCATGTAGTAGATCCAAGGCTGGCCTATTTATCCTCTCATCCAATACTTGACATATTGCCATAGTCTTTCCACCAAATTCGTTGTGTCCACATTGCCATGGGGAAAAAGACGTCCAAACTTCGGCCAGCGTTCACGCCATACGCATGACTTCGAGCACCATCCATTGGAGACATAACGTTGAATATTTGCATGATTGGAGTAGTCTAGCAAGAGGCGCTGAAAGCGAGCTTCAAAGTCATCCTCGGAGCTGGAGTGCATCAAGTTACACATTGAAGAATAAACATGGTCTTGCATGTGTCTTGGCACTTGTGGCAAAAGGTTCTCCACCCAAGCCTTTTTGACATGAAACCAACAAACTAGGACATGACATGCTACTTGGACTCGTTGTCCTTCACTGTGTTCAGCCCAACAAGCAGGATCATCTTTGACGGCACTCAAGATGGCATTCAATTCTTGGGGACATTTGTCTATCACAATTGCATTCGGTCGTATGCTGCCCATTCTCGAGAATATCATCCGGATGGTCAATTCAAGGGCAACGCTCTCCTGACATGTCCCAGGGTCACTTGTGCACATCATCAACCACAAAGGAATCCCTGTACCATTTTGATTTGGCAAAACAGCTGCATACAATGGCAACCCATAAACGTTTGTCTTGAATGTGCTGTCCACGGCCCATGCATTATGTTGTGAGAATCGAATACACATCTGAAGCATCCAATCATCTTGAATGATGACGACAAACGGCTTGTTGACGTCTTGCAAAGCATTTGGATTGTACGGTTGCACATATGCGACCTTTCAAAATCAATAAGCAACTAAATAAGGACATAAGAAAAAGGAAAACATAAAAATGAAGATAGGGCACTCCAAAGGACCTTCCCTGCGGCTTGTAACTTTAGAGCCTCCATGTACATTGCAGACCAATCATTCCCAGATGCACGACCTAGAGAAAACAAAATGGTTAAGTAATTAAAGGGGTGACAGGAAAAGAAAATTATCTTGCTACCTTCATGCCGTAGGCTATATGCCAACTGTTGGACCTCCTTTGAGATCATGAAGAATCGAAAAGTTGTGCGATCTAACAAGCATGTTCGTTGCTTGTGGAAGTTTTCTTTTGAAACTGACATTTTGGCAACATGGCGACATGTTCCAACATCAAAATAATCCTCCATGCAACATTGAAGCACACTTGGATGAACAGGTAGATGATATAAGTCAGCCCGAGAGCCAAGAACATGGCCCTCATGCGTAGCACGAAGCAAAATCATGACCTCATGAACTCCCTCACTGAATTGCACCTGTGCCTTGAAAGGACAACCGCACTTCTTCGTTTTCCTCTCTCTACGCTTGTTTTCTCCATGATGCCTTCTTGAACCACCACGATGACAGACATAGTAGTCCTCTACCTTTCCTTCGCTTACCTTGGCTGATCTTATCTTAACAAGCCTGACTTTATGGTTTAGCATAATACTCTCCAGCACATCACACACATGAAATCTTTCTGTAATAATTTTTTCACTTGGAGTTTTCTCACCGGCATTGCCCTTCCCTCCAACCTTCTGAAACATAAGCGATTCAGATTGGAGGATAGGATCCTTCTTACATACCTGACAATTTCTGACCGCATCTCTAATGAATGAAGTAGGTATGCCATGCCTTTTGATATCTGTGCACCATGCAGTTTTCATCTGATTCATAGTTTCCAACATGCTCAAATGAGCCCCTTGCTGGTCGACATGACATTGTTCTGTAATGGTTGTCCACTCCTCCTTTGGTGCAATGGCTCTGGGAGGGAGACCCTTCAAGAAGATCCTAACTGATCCATGCCGAGGGGATCCTCGGATCACAAGATTGTCCTTCATCTTGTTCCACCGTTTTACATCATGCATGCCGACATTGTGCAGCATACCCAATGTTGGCTTACAAATCCCTTGAAGATCTAATAGCATAAGGTCATAGCTCTCCCGAGAAAAGCTAAAGAAATGGTGAGAAGCATGCAACTCTGGGTCAAAAGATTGGGTCATGGGTTTCCTCCTATGGATTGAATCTGCAAGGAAGGTTGAAGGGAATTCGGTAAACTCCTTTACTTGGTCACCACCACTAGAATGGGATCCTGATTCCATGGAAGCACTACTTGAGCCTGTTGATGACGAGCTGCCTTCCTCCAACTCCTCATTCAAATCAAATATACGATATTGCTTTTGTTTCTCCCCATCCTCGAAAGCATCCAATCGTGCCTCCATCCTGCCCGGCATCCCTCGATCTCCCTCTGCCTTCCAGGTTACGTTTAGGTCAATGGACTGCATAACTTGTTTTGCCTCCCAAGGTACATTGAGGTCCAGCATTTGTCTGCTCTCCATACCTGTTGCGGCTTCTTCCCTCTACCCTCCTGCCTCTCAGAGATAATGCGTGGCCTCTCTGCCCAAACCCCAACAGCGTGGCCTCCCCGCCTGTCGACCCCCCTGAAAAGCGTCCCAAATTCAAATTTCCACCCTGATGACATGGCACTTCCCTCAGCCTTATCCCGCTTGAATTTGGCCAGCATGCCCAGCCCCCCCCCGCTGTCCAAGTTTAGTTTTTACAGGTATGCACGGTCCAGATCCTCTCGATGAGCCCCAATCCAGTTCCCTGCCATTGATCCCCTTACCCCCCCTCTTTAAATGCTATGTGTTATATAGTCCTGAGGGGCGTCAAGCGACGACATGTACATTTGAGAATTGGATGAGCTGGGGTTCTAATCTCTCAGGTATTGCTTCCTCCTTTGAGGGGAGGAAAATTAAGGAAAGTTAGGCCTTCATAGAATTGGAAGGTTCCAAACGAGAGCAATATTCCCAGTAGCCACGGATCGATTAGTTAGGGGCTCTTCAGAAGCTCAGACACCATGATGCATGAGTCGACACCGATTTGCTCTAAAGTTGAAACCCCTTATAATGCGTCGTGGACTGATCTGGGTCCTTCAGAAGTTCAGACCTCATGCATGAGAGAGAGAGAGAGAGAAAGAGAGAGAGAGAGAAGCCATTGCAGTGAGTCCCTTGGCCTGTCAACCCTGCGGTCACATCTCGGGAGCTTCAATTGCATGTCTCCTGCTCAAGCTCGTCACCGATGGCATGACCACCTCTCTCTCTCTCTCTCTCTCTCTCTCTCGCATGAGTTGACACCCATTTGCTCTAAAGTTGAAACCCCTCGAAATGCGTCGCGGACATAAAGTTGAAACTCGCTGCATGCCTTGTCAATTGGAGAGCCAGTATGGGGTGCCCTTGTCCTTGAGATCGTGATCACATTTGGCCTTGTATACACAGCCTTTGCCACAGCTGTTGATTCAAGGTCACCAGGCAATGTGGGTATCATAGCTCTCTTGGCCATTGGATGCCAACATTTTGTTCGCTCGTGGCTTTAATGGTGGCTCTATGAACCATGCTCAATCTTTTGGCCCTGCCCTTGTTGCTTTGGATTTTACTGACCACTTAGTCTACTAGGTGGGTCTCCTTGTCGGTGCCATCTATGAGACCGCTCATGTTGCTCCTTAGAGGAGCAACATGAGCAACATGAGCCCATTCCTAGTGAGTACTAGATCTTTTTGATGAACACCCTCTAATAATGTGCACCCCCCTCCAATTGCATACAGGAGCCCCCTCATCATTGTCACTCATACATTCCATTTTGATGGAGTCTTCTATTCACTAGACTTTACTTTCTCACTTGCTCCTCTCTAGTGTTGGCCATTCATTTGCTCCTTGTTTCCTTCATGAATCACCCCCCTCGAGTCAAGCCAAGGAACTGTCCCATTTACGCCAAGGTTTGTGTGCTTTAGAAGGACAACTATTCACTTGTGTAGCTTAGACATTTTCTTGAACTTGAGCTCACCCATGTAGATTGACATGCTGCTAGAGAACTTTTGATCATGCTTTGTTTGGTGCTCTTTGCAAAGATGCACTTGTAATTGCTACCAATCTCATGGTTCTTTGTGCAATAAGCATCTTCATTTTTTGGTTCTACCTTTTGATTTTTGATAGACTTTCATCAAGGACTTATACCAATGTTATTTCCAAAAAAAAGAAAAAAAGAGCGAGAGAGAGGGAGGGCAAGAGAGAGAAAGCGCATCATGTACAAAGTGTCAAACGGATGTGAAAATCCATGGAGCTTTGAGAGAGAGAGAGAGAGAGAGAGAGAGAGGTTTAATGTGTTTGCAAGGTCAAGTAAAGATCTAGAAGTGATGGCGGTGCCCAAGCTCTGAAAGAATCCAGCAAAACTGAGCTGATATTTCAGCCAATGGAGATGCACAAGCCGGTGAAATTATCCACAGATGATAATATAGCAAACTGTGATATAGGAGGGAGAGCCACGGAAGCGATCGAGAGGTGTGGCTCACCCACGTCCTTGTTTCATTGAGGGCATATTGTAGAAGGTCATGATCTACAACCACGTCATCATGCTCCTCAACCTCTACTACTACCAAATGATTCCATAAGTCGTAGACACAACTAGTAACACTCCACCTCCTAATCACTCGAGCCCACCACCACCACCACCTCCTCCTCCTCCTCCTCCTCCTCCTCCTCCTCCTCATCGCCCATCAATTGAAATCGATCTCTCTGACTTCTTGTCCTTAGATTCCTTGCCTTTTCCCTTACCCTCAACCACCTTCCCTTTTTACTTCTACAAGCTTCCCTCTCGAGGGCTTGCAACATTACAATCACGGCTACTAACATGCCAATTCAAACTATGATGTAAGGGCAAATGTTCAAAGTGACATTGTGTGTGTGTGTGTGTGTGTGTGTGTGTGTGTGTGTGTGTGTGAGAGAGAGAGAGAGAGAGAGAGACCAGTGTGCAAAGGTACAAGAAAAAACAAATTTTCTTATATGAATGGATATGTCTCTAGAATTGTTCAAACATTCAAAGGGAAAATTTAAAGGTATTTGCTACCTTTATAAATCGTAATGCGACAATAAGTGTCACCAAAATGTGTATAAAAGTACTGATGGTTTGTAATTTGTTTCCTTTGAAAGGTTGGTTTTGCTCGCTCTCCTGGTACTGGAGCCTCAAATTTCCATGCACTTTCATCCCTTTGAAACTCATCTACTGTATACATATTGTTCATATGGACTTAATGAACACAAAAAACTAATGAATTCATTGATGCCCCAATAGCCCTTCCTCCATTAAATCAGCCACTGATCCATATACTACCTGCCAAGTTATCAGAAGTTCGCTGCAGTAATTGGATTTTAGGCATAATCTTCTTCTCACACTCACAGTGTAAAGACTACCTCCTCCTTTATTTCCCTAGCCCTTGTGACATTAGTTACCTTGAAAACCAAATAGACTCCCATTCTTCCTCAAGTTGTTGCCAAACTTTAAGTGCACAACACTCTCTCTCTCTCTCTCTCTCTCTCTCTCTCTCTCTCTCTCACACACACACACACACACACACACACAATGGTTTGTGTAAGTTTCCCTCTGGCGGCTGTTCAACCAAAATGAGGAGTTTTTCCTCAAAAAAGCAAACAAAAAACACAAAGAGAACCCTTCCTAGATATGTCTTCACCACAATCCCTTTCTCATGACAATAAAACAGCATATGACAGGCAGTACGACGGCTGCACCAGCATCCAGATCAAGTGCTTATAGAACAAAACTACATCAACCACTTTCTCAAAGCATGCTCATATTGATCAGTGGAAGAAAAGAAGACATAAGTCGAACCCAGATTACAATATCATTTAGGCAGAAGAGTCATCAATAAAGAATGTAAGTCATCAGACTTCATTGGCAAGTAGGCGGTAATCAGAATGGAGCCCCAACCCCCCCCCCCCCCCCCCCCCCCCCCAAAAAGCACGTTAAACCACTCATAAGACAATCAGCTGCATTTAATCCTCACATGACATGAAATCTACTTAGACGTCGAATGGAACTCTCCAAAGCAGTGAGCACGCAGACAACCCCTTCATTCTTACACATAAGCATGCTCCAAAGCCATTACAGGTATTCCTCAGTAAAAGTGATTCAGAGATTCCAGGCAAGACTTGTAGATAATTTTACCAGAGTCTTTCTATTTTGTCAGCCATAATTGTTTTACAACACATACAGCCGATCCCTCATGTGATTCCTTGCGGCATGCCCATCCAGTACACAGGTAACCTACAGTACGATTTCTGCAAAAGGCGGTGGGCGCCGAGAAAGAATGCACGCCGAGACTACCATTGCAGCATAAAATAGAAGGACACCCTTACTTTGCAATCTGCCTCAGCTTACACAAGTTCCTGCTACTGCCCACATGCAAGCATATCGCTAACAGATCGCTACGCACAATAACACACATGATATTGGGAAGAAGACCAATACATATAAGCACAAGAAAAACTGAGCATATGCACAAACTCAATGTCGGGAGCTCTTAACGGATGATAGAATTGATCAGATTACAGGAAAAATTAGAGGGTTCATGACTCACTGACCAAACCTGTAACAACAGAGGAAGCAATGAGGACAGCAACAAGCTCTGCACCCACAACTCCTGCGGCCTGGTAGGCAGGGGGCGGGCTGTCAAACGAAGGCTTCGATGCAACCGCTGCTGCTGCTGGGGCAACCACACTGCTGATCTCCTTCTCTCCTTCTTTCACAAGCTGCTCGCCTTCCTTGACAAGCTCCTTCACCTCCTTCACGACTTCTTTCTCTGCCTGTTCTACCCTTTTCCTGATGCCGAAGAGAGGAATGTCCTTCGCCATAGCCGCTTGCTGTTGCAACAGAAGAGGGGCACAGACGAGACCCGGTAGGAGGAGCCGCCGTGAGTAACCTAATTTAGCAGGCGCAGTTGTAGCGGTGGATGCAGGAGAAGGAGAGGCGCATTTCACAGCCATGGCCGAGGTAGAGGATGGCGTAGCTGAAGCTGCGGCCATAGCAACCATGGTGAGCAGGCTCGATTGTTGAACCTACCTCAAGGCCACCACAAGCTTGAGCGCAGAAAAATAGAGTGAGCTCGTCCAAGAGTATAGCAGAAACGTGGGCGATGCAGAACAACAATGGTAGCCACACAAGGTGGCCTTGTGGACCCGCATACATATACCCCCTTCCAATCCTCTTCACCCTCATCCTCTTTGTAATGGCAAAAGTCACACTCGCATTGTCAAAGGAGGGTGGTGAGAACTGTCTCTTACGCCGGGTCCAGAAATGTGTGAAGTTTTTTTTTTTGCCAATAGAATGGTGTCAGCATGGACAGCGTGCGTCTGCTGTCGTCCCGTCTAAGCCCGGTCTTAGACTCTCTATTGTGAATATACCCAGATGAAGAGGTGTGTCTTAACATGTGTGTGACGTGTACGTATGTGCTCAAGCTTAGGCAAATCCTACCAAGGCTCACCTAGACAATGGAATAAACATGGCATTACATGGCCAACTTGTCTTTATAGGTACTTTTCCTCGAGCAACTCAGGAGGGACACTACCACATCTTTTTGCAAAGCGTAGGAGATGTTAAACAATCATCTTCAATTTCTTTATGTGAAAAGAGGCATAGTAGGGAATCCAGATTCGTGTGTGGCTTGAAGACATCGTTTAGTCCTTGTTTAAAAGCATCACAATCTTTGGTCAAAGCGTACATGCTTTCAAACAATTTTTTTGGGTGGCCTATGTAGCTTAATGATTATATTCTTTCAATACTTTATGATGGGCTCAACAAACTAAGTATGATTTCAAACAGATTTTTTGGGTGGCCTATGTAGCTTAATGATTATGTTCTTTCAATACTTATGATGGGCTCAACAAACTAAGTACATGTTGCTTCTTTCCCCTTCTTTTGAGACCATATCTCCCAAAAGCGCAAGTAGTCACTAATCACAATAACTTCATATGCACATAGCTAGCAATAGCCACTCAATAACATTAACCTCCCTTCATTTCGTTCTTCCATAGCTCGGGTAGCCAATATGGTGATTGCATCTTATATTGCGTAACAACAAATTCCTCTTACATGAAAACAAAAATTGTAGTTGTTTAGAATCCCCACAATTGTGTCTTGTGCTAACCGCATCAAAAACCATCACGAAAGCTTTTAAAATCTAGGACTTGTGTTAGCAAGAATAGAGTAAGTGTTGCACTAATACATCGTCTAAATATATCCATTAGGTGTGTGCAAAGTAAATGTCACCCAAAACAGCCAAAGAAGGCTATTAAAGCCAATCATACACCATACAACCACCCAAGCTGATCAAAGTAGGCATAGCAAAATCTGGTCAGATACCTGCTACTAGATTCCAACCAGACACACAACAAAAACTAGCCACACAACAACAAAAACTTCATAGATAAAATCGGTAGTGAACATCAAAATCATTTTCACACTAAAACTACCCATCAAATAGTAACATCAACTCTAGCATGGTAGTACTTGAAGCAAGGGTCTACGCCATCATCTTCCAACACTCATCACGACCAATACAGTGCAGCACGGTTTATAGCCCTACACTTTTTCGTGCTCAAAGATGAGATTGGCCAAGGATACAACACAATACTTATTTTCCATAGAATGTAAGCACATGGCAAAGTGGCCATTGTAGGCATCTTCAACCACGGGCTTCTTACATATATAAGCTCTAAAAGCATTGTTTACCAACTACTCTTGCATATGGAGCATAAACTTAGACTTGAACAAATTCTTCTTGCCATATAAATCTTCCCAAATGATCCAGCAAATAGTAAGCATTGAGTCCATGAGATCCCAAAAGGTTGCACGCCATCACTTCTAACCATGCATTTTACTTTGCAAACTATACCCACTTCCAAGCACCATACTATTAAACACATAACAATCAGCCTCACATTGATTATAATTCATAGGACAAGCAACCTCTTGCCACCAACTACTCGTTTCATCGTTCCTTTCTACATTCCATAGCAAATAGCAAGGAGCAAAACCTTCTTAGCCTCTCATTATCAATTATCACAATACATGTGGTCGCATTGGTAATACAAGGTTTGCAACTGCTTCTTTTGCATAAGACCATCTTGACTGTGACGTTATCCACACTGAGAAGTTCCTACCATTGAACTCGGTTATCTTAAAGAGATTGTTGGCTAATCTAGATGCTTTGTTGGCTAGTCTAGTTTCTTCCTTCATCAAGCATGAGAAAAGGCACACTTACAAGGAAAAATTGATAGATCTTTGAGAATAAATTAGTAATATCTTATTCAAGAACATGATAATAATATAGATGCTTCTTACATATATAAGCTCTAAAAGCATTGTTTACCAACTACTCTTGCATATGGAGCATAAACTTAGACTTGAACAAATTATTCTTGCTATATAAATCTTCCCAAAGGATCCAACAAATACTAAGCATTGAGTCCATGAGATCCCAAAAGGTTGCACGCCATCACTTCTAACCATGCATTGTACTTTGCAAACCATACCCACTTCCAAGCACCATACTATTAAACACATAACAATCAGCCTCACATTGATTATAATTCATAGGACAAGCAACCTCTTGCCACCAACTACTCGTTTCATCGTTCCTTTCTACATTCCATAGCAAATAGCAAGGAGCAAAGCCTTCTTAGCCTCTCATTATCAATTATCACAATACATGTTGGTCGCATTGATAATACAAGGTTTGCAACTGCTTCTTTTGCATAAGACCATCTTGACTGTGACGTTATCCACACTGAGAAGTTCCTACCATTGAACTCGGTTATCTTAAAGAGCTTGTTGGCTAATCTAGATGCTTTGTTGGCTAGTCTAGTTTCTTCCTTCATCAAGCATGAGAAAAGGCACACTTACAAGGAAAAATTGATAGATCTTTGAGAATAAATTAGTAATATCTTATTCAAGAACATGATAATAATATACACAGTTCAATAAATATTAAAAGGCATTTGGCTAATATCCAACCATTGATTATTGCAGAATTACTTTTTGCCAACATGCAAGTTGTGAATTCCCACAACATTTTAGGAATCATGGCTTGCAAAAGAGAATGGATTATCTTTATGATACACTTAGTGTAGCTTGGAGTCAAATCTCACTAGAACGATATATTAAATGACACTCAAATTTATTGCAAAGCGTGGTATGAGATGCATGGCGTTTTAAAAGTCTCATTCTATTAGTAATTTTCAAAGAGAACTTTGAAAATTCCATTTTTTGTTGTATGCATGATAACAAGGGCCTCATTAGGATATGTCATGATCCCGTAAAAAAGGAAAGAGAAATTATACAACAAATGGTGGAGACTTGATCGGAGTGAATGTTATGGCTCAAGTTGTGGACCAAGAGCATATGCACAAGCAAGTTGATATCTTACATGAGGTGAATGTATCACTTAAGACACTTGATGATCAGCCAATGTCTTTAAACACCTTCAATATGACTCTTGATATATAGAGTTCAAACATGTTACCTTGTCAGAGAAATGGGAGATCTCATACTAGTAGTAGGATCAAGGCCCAACTAGGTGCTACAAACAACCAAAGAAACATACACATTTGATCAAGAAATGCAACATGTGTTACAGCAAGAAAGTTGTAGAAATATGTAGGCAAGAAAGTTGATGAAGGCAATGGTTCAATCATGGCTTGAGTTGTCTTGACCTAGCATTCGGTTGAAGGGGAACTTTGCGACTTCTTCCAGAGCACAAGGAAATTTCCTCAAGAGCTCTGATAGATTCTTGGTGAGAGATATCCTAGATTCCATAGCCATCTTGGTGACGTTAATATATTTATCCAATTTATTAGTCACTATTGAAATCGTTGACAATTTATTAGTCACTATTGAAATCGTTGAAGTTATGGACACATTGAGAACTCCTTCAACTATCTTAGGTTTGTCATTTCTAGTATTCGCATCCCTTTGAAATATTTGCAATGTCCCTTTGGTTTATAGCAGCTCTAGCTTGGGCTCTATCATCAATCTAAGTGGGATTAATTTGCACTCAACTTCAAACAAGTTAGGAGAGGGGATGACTTCAAGATAGCACAATGGCATCTTAACTCTCTTTTTAGACACATCTTTTGGCAAGTTTTTAGGTGCCTTTTTGGCAATTGCTAGCTAGATTATCTATGCCACAAGCTTCACAATGCCTAGGAATGTCAAGCCAACTAAAAGGGGTACACGTGCACATGTGTACGTGCGGTGAGGAAGAGAAGTACACAATGTATGGTGGAGTCTATAGGGAGATAATGTTCACTGACTTCTTATCCATATTCATCAATATAAGAATAAGGTTAGTCATGAGTTAGTATGGGTGTGTTTGATCAACCATATTGATCGTTACCCCAACAACCTCCCGTTAAACGACCAATGTGGCCTAAATGCAATTTTACAAGAAAAATTGTACAAAAACTTGTACAATTGTAAAGCGTGTCAATAATATTAGGCTACCAAAAACCTTAATGTTTGTATGAATCGGAAAGAGCATTGATTAAGAACAGTGCGACTTTTTGTATCGTTATGTTTATGAAGGGTTTTATAGCCAGGAGCTCTTTATGTGATGTAACTATATCAAGATGAAGCTATATTCTGATGTAATGATAATGACAATACAAAATGGTGAACTTTGCTCCATCTCGTAAATCTTATCTATGTATAATGATGTAGTCTTGAATTTTGTATGTAATTGATTGTATTCACAAATAACATTAGTGACCACAATCGACTTCAAACCGGTGGCAGTTTGGAGGCAGGGTTCATGGCACTGACCACTGAGGCACATCATATTTTATGCATTGACAGACACGGTCTCAAGGTCCACCTTCTCCCATTCTTCTTTTCCCACAACAGCAACACCGGTTATGGCACTCCCACCTAATGCCACTTCAAAAGCCCATGGGGGGGACATGGCAATGAAAGTGCATACGATTGAAGTCATTGATACATTCACCCAAGTTGACATTACCAAATTGGATCGATTTGCAGACGAACGATGAGGATCTGATTCCACACCATAATTTTTGCAAACCATGCCTCCTTCTCTGGATTGGGCTTATGAATTAGATGGTGTTGGCCTTCTCGAACCATTTTTTCCAATGCTAGTGGGATTTGGCCTCAAAGGAACTACGGCCGCAATTTTGGGCACAGCACCAACAGTCGTCGTCGTCGCAAGTTGTGATCTTGGTGAGAGAGACACCGCCATTCCGGGTCCCACTTTGTCGATTGGGGGACCAATTACAGCTACGAGAGTCCCACATGGGGGTTCAATGTTCCGTGTTCTGATTGGACCAGACCTTTTTGAAGCTTTCTATATGCAAGACCAAGCGATAAGCATCATGGTTTCAAGTACAACAGATTTGCATGAAATATGATGAAGATTTGGATTCCCATGTTTGATCCTTTGTAAGGTGGTATGTAGTGGTGATGTGGTGCATAAGGAAGTAGTATTTGAAACTACTCTGAGCGGCAAAGTTTTGAAGTGGCTTGAGGAATATCTAGTGATTACTTCAAAACTTTTTTGGGGATATTTTGCGACGTTCTTGATTAGATTTTGTAGAGATAAAATGAATCCATGGTTGCTGAAGTGTTTGCATTTGTGCAAGCAAAAGAGATCAGACGTGGAAACTTACATAGCTAAGTTTGGCATGTTACTTCAACGAGTGGGAATTGTACGATCACATGGATGAGATGTTGAATTTGTATTATGTTTGGGGTTTGTGAAAGAGACTCCAAACTGACTTACCACAATTGACCTGGAAATGGTATCATTGGAACAGGTTGTGTTGGCAACTCATGTGGCAAAGAGATCTTTGGGTGTTCCCCATCTAAACAAACCTAAGAAACATTCAGCCAAAAGTGACTCCGAAGATGACATGGACAGTGAATCAAAAAAGGATGCGAGCTTAGAAGAGGATGAAGCTCCTCTTGCATGATCAACAAAGACCAAGGAAGACAAAAACAAGGCCTTGGAAACAACGGTACAAAAGGGAAAACCCTCAGAAGCAGACACCTCAAACTTACATTTTACCAAATGTCGCAATGATGGTCATGCAACCAGCAACTGTGCACTAAATCAAATGTGGAGTGACATTTGTTATATGAAGAATCACAATACCATACTCAGCAAAACTATGTGGTCCTTTCAGATCAAGGATGTCGCTTTGGGGGCCAAGGGGGCTATGGTCAGGGTGCACGTCAACCAAATTATTAGCCACCAAGACAGAAGCATTGTTTATTCTCTTTGAATGATTATCACTGGCGTAGCGAGTGTAAGGGGGCTGTGAAATATGATCGTAAGAAAGCGGAGAAAGAAAAAGGGCCCAGTACAATGCATCAACACTGGAAGTAACAGCACATGCACCTAACTCTGTTGATCCACTAGAACAATTGATTGTCTGCTCAAAAAAGGAAGTTCATTCAAGTCAAAAGGCGGTTTTGAAACCTATTGTTGAAGATTAGATAATTGTTTTACAAAATGTGATGAAATGGACGGACCAAGAACCTATACTATTACCTTAAGTTTGTCCAGAGGGAATCCCACCAAAAATCTTGGACAGGCAAACACAATCACAACCATCAAAGAATAGATGGGATGTGGGAGTCACCTGCGATGTTTCTATTGAGGAACCAATTAACACTGACATTTTGACGGACCCAGTAAAGGAAATGGCCCATTCTGATATTTGGGACGCTATGGTATAGTTGCCCATTTAGATTAAGATGGGGGACATGCTTTGATTAGTCCCTGCTTTCAAGGGACAATTACTGCATTCATCAGAAGGACTAGCAACCAATAAAATTGTATCAAAAGAAATAAGTTCCTTAGCAAATGATCAAGCCTTGCTGATTACAGTGTGGCATTGAGGCAACAACATAAAAAATGTATCAGTCATAGCGGATCCGAAATCAATAGCATTACATGGACAACATCTAAGAAGTATGGATTGTGCAAACTGAAACCGGCCTCGTTCTTTGTCCGGATGGCAAATCAAAGAAGAGTCCGACCCTCAAAATCATGCAAGGTATCACATTTGATATTGGAGGAATCTCCTTTGCGGTATGGCCGACCATGATTGCAATAAACCAAGGTGAAGCGAAATTGGCCTAGGCATACACTAACAATACGAAGAGGATCAAGGAAGGTACAAGTTCCATATCAACAAGCTAATCATGTTTGTGATGAAAGTCGACCTATTGTGGCCAAACCTATAAATGGAAGGATTAATAGGAAGAAGCCAAATTCTTGCAAGCAAATCAGGATTTGATGTCTATTTGTATGGTGGATATCAAATCCATTCGAATTCATTATGCCAAGCATGTTAAAGAGGAACTAAATAGGTTGTTGAAAGTTGGATCATTGCCCCAATTGATAATCTAGAATGGATCTCACTGATTGTGGTGGTTTTGAAGAAAAAAAAAGTCACGGATCTGTGTTGACTACCAGAATTTGAATGTGGCAACAATACTGGATCCTTTTCCACTCCCATTTTTGGATTCCATGTTGGATGAGGTAGCCGGTCAATAGATGTGCTCCTTTGCAAATGGTTTTAGTGCATACAATCAAGTCCAAATGGCAATCGTAGATCAACCAAAGATCGCATTCATAATCGTATGGGGAGTTTTTGCCTGCACAGTGATATGGTTTGGTTTGAGGAATACACTCATTACTTTTCAAGGGGATATGCAACAAATATTTGGTCTATATCTTATTGATTTTATGTGCATTTTTATGGATGATTTCTCCACTTTTGGAGATAAATCAAAGCATTTGCATCCTTTGCGGCTTTGTTTCAAAAAATATCGAGAAACCAAATTGAGACTTAATCCGATGCAATGTGTGTTTATAGTGGCCAAAGGAACGTTGTTGGGCCATATCATCTCCAAGGATGGCATTGGGGTATATCCTAGCAAGATTGCGGCCATTATATAGGCACCCTCGTCTGATTCACCAAAAGAAACCTTGAGGTTTCTTAGTCAGGTTCGATGGCATGGCCGACATTTGTGGTTTTGATGCATATTGCGGTGCCACTAAATGTGATGGCACATGTGGATAAGAAATAACTCAAGTGGACTTCAGAATGCGAACTAGCTTTTCACACCACCTTAAACTGATGCTAACAAGAGTACCAGCTCTTTTACCTTCGGATTGGGGTAAGGATTTTCATATCTTTATGGATGCGTCTGATATCACAATCGGAACTGTTTTGATGCAATGACTGGTTCAGACTGGTGTATTATGTCAGTAGAATACTTTCTATAGTGGAGACAAATTATTCAATGATGGAGAGAGAATGTTTGGGTATGGTGTACTTGGTGAAGAAGTTCAAACATTATACTTTCATGTCCATCGTTTCGCATGACTATTTTTGGTACAAAAACAAAATTTGGTCAAGAGATTGGTCAGATAGATGATTCGGTTATAAGAGTTTGATTTTGAGGTGGTGCACAGACCTAGTATGCAACATATGGTGGCAGACTATTTGTCTTTATTGGATTCGGGAGGAACGTCCACTGGTGTTAAGGATGAGTTATTAGATACACACTTGTTTAGAGAAGAAGCTGGAGAGAAAGTTGTTCCATCTTCAGAACCTCCTCCATGATGGACATGGTAGGTGGAGATGATGATTTTTCTATAGGAAGTTGTTATGCTAGCCCATTTGATGGTTGACCTAACCTCCTCCATGGACATGGCATGAAGAGATGATGATTTTTCTACAGGATGGCATTATGCCAGTGGAAGTGAGTAGCCGTGAAGAGTCACAAGTTTGAAATTTTATTGGGTCAACTTTATTACAAATATCTGTGTGGCGTGTTGCTCCGATGTGTTTCTACACTTGAACAACGAGAAATTCTTGAAGAGGCTCATGAAGGTATTGCTAGGGGGACATTTTCTTGGATTGTTGACCGCAAGGAAAGTGTTTCAAGCAGGACTATGGTGGCCAATAGATCATGCGAATACAATGAGGTTTTTGGCTTAGTGTGTGTGATGTTTGTCAATAGATTGGGTAGATGCTTAGCAAGGATCGATTACCATTGAGTCCGATCCTATCACTCGAACAATTTCAAAAATGGGGTCTAAACTTTATAGAGCCAATCAAACCGGTAGCAAAACAATTGCAATGCAGATATATCTTGAATTGTATGGATTACTATACAAAAAGGATCAAAGTGTGGGCATTGAAGAAAGATAATGCAGGATTAGTTGTTGAATGCCTATGTCAGGATGTGTTTCCATGACTTGGGTTACCGATGAAATTAATCAATGATCGAGGTACACATTTCCTGAATAAGGTGATAAGGGAGTTGTTGCGGACTTTCTAAATTGGAGAATTAGTCAATGATCCGGGTACACATTTTGTGAATAAGGTGATAAGGGATTTGTTGCGGACTTTCTAAATCAGAGAAATAGTCAGTGATCCGCGTACACATTTCCTGAATAAGGTGATAAGGGAGTTGTTTTGGACTTTCCAAATCATGCATAAGAATAGTAATACTTATTATCCGCAAGTGAATGGGTTGGCAAAAAGTAGCAATAAGATCATTATGTGAATGTTGACTAAGTTAGTGGCTGCAAAACAAGATGGTTGGGATCTTACACTTTCTGCAGATGTATTATGGGCCTATCTTACCTCATATAAAGTGGCTACAATGTTTACTCCATTCAAACTGGGGTTTGGAATAGAGGCAATTTCTCCATTGGAATTTGTAGTACCCAGCATGCAGATTGCAGTGTCAAAGATCAAAAGATTCAATGGTCTATCGTATCGATCAAATGCTCCAGTTAGAAGAGGGTCAATGTGGGAATTTCAGACCAGAAAGAGGAAGCAAGTCGACCACGGAATGCGGTATAAGATGTTCAAACCAGGTGACTTGGTGCTTATCTTTAATTCATAGTAAGGAATGCATAAAGGTAAAGTTTAAGGTGCGGTGGTTGGACCTGTATTGTGTTCAAAAAAGCACAAGAGTCAATGCATTCTTTTTGCGGAATCTAGATGGCACTTTGATTCTGAGTCCGGTGAATGGGGTTCAAATTATGGCATTACATTAGGGCGATGCCTAGTAATCATGAGGAGAAGATCACGACGGCTGATCCAACTGTCTTTGTAATTATGTTGATGAGCAACTTTCGATGTGAACTCTATTCCCAAGGGAATACTCAAGGCATCATGAGATGGATACTGGAATGAGTAGTGTAATTGTGACATGGCATGGTCGTTCATTAACTGCCACATGTGTGAATTACCAAATTGAGGCATGGTTTGCGATGTTTGAAATGCATAAGAGATGCTATAAAAGTGTGGTGCCTGTTTTGAACTCACTTTTACATGTCAAGAGTTTTTTTGCTACCTGTGTGAGCACTTTATGTTTTCTTGAGCACTTCTACTACCTACATCTTTTTGCACAGCCCATCTTTGCTCTTCTGTAGCTTCTCCAGCTCTTTGCAGATACAGCCATGGCACCAACAATAGGGTCAGCAAGCATGAAGTCCCTTACTCCTATCAACAACTAGATGATAGAAGGAATGAAGATATGGCTCAAGCGTATGTGTCTATTAGAATACACCCTTTGATTAGGACAAGTACAACCTCATTCACATGCCCTCTAAATTTTACAAGGGCTTGCCAGCAAAGATTGCCAAGGATTAGTGCACCTTCATGGTGAACCCCACCAGATTTCTACGCAATTGGTTGCAGGAAAATGCCGCTAACTTGCTAAGTGACAGTGCCAGCCGAGAAGACCTCAATGTAGGATATGGTGGTTGCATATGGAAACCCGATGAGTAACGAGTTTTGATTGCATGGGCGTCAGGATTTGGAAGTATGGGATTGTCTTCGATGGGTGATGGAAGGAGTTTGGCTTATGGATAAACTCTACAATATCTCCAAGGTGGCCCATGGCATGACCTTTGCTGCAAAATTAATAGGACATGTAATTGGGTAGAAATCTTAATCACGCAACTATTAGCAGAAGTCAGTCGTGTTGTTATCACAATGGAAAAAGGACATGCAATGAACACCAAAGTGGGCCAAATTTTGAGGTTATTGTTTCCTAAACAAGGGTATGAAGGCCCTACTTTCTGACCTTTTGTGCCTGCTAGATGTATGTGCTGCTACCAACTCTTGATGTTCTTGTTACTTTTAAGCTCGTGACATCTAAACAGGGGGAGTCCAACCATTTGGTTGCAGTCAGTATAGGTGGTGCAATGGGATTTGCCTCTATTGCATCCACCAGTAACCCTTTGCCAGTGACTACAACTTTCCAATCAGCAGTCGCTTCCTGATCAGAGATGAAATTTAATAACCCCCTACTAAAATGCAGAAACAAGAAATGCAGGAGTGGCGGTTGCAAGCTTTGGTGGCAAGTTAGACTACCGATGCCGGATCAAGCAATGATGTGGGTTAGATAGTGTCAATCCCGTCTTCTTTTGTTGCAACAACCTCTATAATTTTGGTGCATATCACAACAAGTGCAATTTCTACGATGTCCAACATGGTTTCTACATAGACAGCAGCACCTCAGACATAGTAACAATTGCAGGTATTGGGACTGATCTCTACTTTTGCGGAGTCACAGCAGAGAGCGACTTGTTCAAGCTAGAGTGCGGGTTATTGCTGGTTGCAGCCCGTCTACACACTGCAAGCTCAACATGTTACGGATTGCCTCCAATTCATGTTACATGTTAATTGGAACTGGCAGGAAAAAAGTCAGTAATTGTAGGTGATACCGGCACAAAGAGAGCAAACATTTGAGCTAACTACACAGAATCAGGGGCTACTGGAGCAACTCAGGGAAATGGAAAAGCGATTGTACCAAGTGGAGTCTTGTGCCTTTTCTTTGGAACAGTGTGAGGAGCATGCTCGACAACAAGCTTGTGAAGCGCTGGAAGCAGCCACATCAATATAGGAACGACAAGTGGAGTTTTCCCAAAGCATTTCAGAGGAATTCGCAAGACATCAAGTGGACCATTCTCTCAAACTTGCTTGCTAGAAGGTCAAATCTGACTTACTTCCCCTTAGAGAAGATGATATGGATGTGGTGGTATCCCTTTTGAAGGATGATATCCAGGTTCAGTGGGAGGGCAAAGTCAAGAAATGGAAATTAGCTCTCAGGCCTCTATCTAGAGTACTAGCTCTGCCCATACAAGAGGGCCAACCAAGTGGGTCATCTATTGCTTTGGCTTTGTTGGATTGGGGTAAGCAAAAGGCCGGGGCAAAAGGCTCATGATTCTGACCCAATTTCACAGAGAGCTAGTTTTAGAAACCCTATATCTGATGCAAAGAATACTAATTGGTTGAAAAACTTAGAAATGGCACTTCAAACAATGGAGGTGGATCTAGAAACTCTAAAAACTCAGTTGATGTTGAGCAAGGAGGAGGAGCAGGTACGGGAGGAAGTGGCTTTGCAAAAGAGCAACGTGGTGAAGTATGAAGCCTTGTTTTGACAAACTACGTTTTGTCTATCAGTGTGCCAATTCTCCGAGTCTTTACAACCCTCTGGCCCCCCCTTGGTAGAATGAGGCTTCTAACCTGTTATGATGACACGGGGAGTTCTAATCACCCAGCAGAAAAAACCGAGCGAAAACAAATTTTGATCAAATCCGGGGGCAATTTGATAAAAGAGCAACAATGGGGAAAGAAACTAATTATGCCATTCATATTGTTTTCAAATCGATTGTTGACAAAAATTTACACTTTTGAGCCATGATGAAAATTGAATATTTGTTGAGACATAGGTAGTCTTTTCATGCTAGAGACATAACACAATTCCAGGTGGCATACTCTCTCTCAAAAATATACCACTAAAAATTTGGCACTTGGACTTTGCAAAAAAATACACAGAACCTCGTAAGCCTATAACATTGTCCGAGAATCTCCCAAGGCTTGAAACTCCACTTTCGTAAGTGTGGTAACCACTTTCAAAGAACAAGTTTTAGACCTCTTTTAGGTCCAAAGATTGAAATGTGTTGGCTCATTGTTGGCAGAGGACAAAAAAAGCTGTGAATATGAGAAATTCAAATAACGTTCAAGGTTTATTATGAAATAGGTCGAATATAGGGTGCAGTGTCCACAAAAAACTAGTCTTAAGTATATTTTTAAAGGACTGGTTTGGAGATTCTTGACTAGTTTGGAGCATCATTTGATACATTGTCCGAGAATCTCCCAAGGCTTGAAACTCCACTTTCGTAAGTGTGGCAACCACTTTCAAAGAACAAGTTTTAGACCTCTTTTAGGTCCAAAGATTGAAATGTGTTGGCTCATTGTTGGCAGAGGACAAAAAAAGCTGTGAATATGAGAAAATTCAAATAACGTTCAAGGTTTATTATGAAATAGGTCGAATATAGGGTGCAGTGTCCACAAAAAACTAGTCTTAAGTATATTTTTAAAGGACTGGTTTGGAGATTCTTGACTAGTTTGGAGCATCATTTGACACATCCGGTAAAATTTAAGGGTTTTTACCGGATAAATTTGGAGGGTAAAAACCCTTAAATTTTCACTATAAATGGTGAAGATTGATAAGGGATATTGAGAACCAACTTGGGTAAGTTTAGAGACTAAATAGTGAATTGAATAAGCTTTACAAAGTTTAGAAAAATTATCTACCAACGCCTATAGTGATCCATCACCTCGTATGGTGGTTGGTAGATACACAATAAATCTCATAGAGATACTCCACTTGTGGTGCAAAATGCTTCATAAGAATCAGTTTTATGAATGTTCATGCGGCTCCAAATATGTCTTTGCTAAACTAGAGCCCTGTGCATTTAGCAAAAACTTATTCGCACCTGCATTTTCATGACTATAGTTTCCAATGCTTATTGTGGATGCTATGCTCATAGCACACATGGAAGAAGATGGAGTAAAATGTGTAAATAGATCTATGAAAAGAAACTAAATACTTCACATTGCAATCACTTTGAAAGACTTGCTAAAATATTTGGAGCATAATAGAATGTGAAAATGAATCACACCTACGTACAAACAATGAAATATTTGGTTAAAAGAACCTAGCCTTTCTATATGCATAAACAACCATCTGCCAATGTTGTTTAATAGTTTTTGTAACCTTTACAAGTCCTACTTGGTATCCGACAAATTTTTGCCACTAAATTGTTCCTGATACTACATGCTTAAAATAGTGTAATAATAGATTTTACTAGCACCTAGACTCTTTTGTCAACGACACATAATCAAGAAAAAGGCGCTAGTGTCAATCCTAGAGACTCATATTCTCCACATGTGGAATATGTAGAAATCCATTAAGTACAAAATGTTGTTGTGTGTGGAGATAACTAAAAACTGTCAGCGACATGAGTGAGAGGGATCCACATGAATCTTATTAGATAGAACTCCATAAGTTCCTAGACCATGTTGCACACCCTATCACGCATGTGCCAAAAAAACCCTACCATATAGGCCTACAATTTTTTCAATAGGGAGTTTACCCTCAACAATATCATATTGAACAATTAAGGGAGAAAGTATCACGTTGCAGAAATGGTACATGGTACACTACTTTCCCAAAATATTTTACTCCTACATGACCTTGTCATGTGTTTGAAGAGTTAAGTGAATTCAAGCATTGCAACATATGCATCCCATTTGTAGAGCTCAACCAAAGCATACTTTAAAAATGAATAAAACAAAAGTGTATGCTTACTATGAGTGAAAAGTATCGTATACTTACCCAGAGATTAAGAGAAATTTTCAAACCTGAAAGGTCCATTATAAAAATTCCAGCCCAAAAGACTAAGTATTCCTTTGACCTGTTAAAGATTAAAAATAGAGATAAGTGTGAATAAACAAATATTTGATGGATAACTCTTGGTGTTTCCTTGGTAATCCAAACCCCTTGGTTAGATTTTGCAAATCCATTTTAAAGAAAATGTAGAGTCAAACTTTTTCCATGAAGGATTTGGGAGAATCTAGCCACTCTCTTGGCATGCAGATCAACGTGATTGGTCAAAGGGTATTCTTGAGATGTCTCAAGGGTCATACATTCAAAAGGTCTTGTAGTGTTTCAATATGTAGGGGGGAAAGGAAGAATGATTCTACTAAGTGTATTGCTGAGAAGGAAGAGATGGCTAAGATTTCGTATACCTTAGCAGTGGGTAGTCTTATGTATGCTATGGTGGCTACAAGTCTAGACATTGCATTGCAACAAGAGTGGTGAGCCATTACATGGCTAACCCTAGCAAGAAACTCTGGGATGCAGTGAAAAATATCCTTAGGTACTCTAAAGGTATGATGAGAAAGTGCTTCTGCTTTGGGAATAGTGATGCATCCATGGTTGGATATGTAGGTTATACAGAAAGTGCTTATGCTTTGAAAATAGTGATGCATCCATGGTTGGATATGCAGATCTAGATTAGGCAGGGAATGTAAACAATAGAAATTCTACATCTCCCAAAATTTTTGTCTTTGCTGGAGGGGCTATTTCTTATAGATCATGTCTTCACATTTGTACATCCTCTTTCGCTATAGAGGCTGAATATGTTGCAATGTTAGAGGCTAGGAAGGAAGCACAGAGGTCAACAAATTCTATTGCTTCATTCCAAAACAAAACACAACGAGGTGAGGTATCACTTCATATGGGATGTGCTGACAAATAAGGGGATCGAGCTTGTCAAGGTCCATATAGGTGACAATCTTGTGGATGCTCTTACAAAGTGCTTAAGTGTGGAGCAGTTTTCACATTGCATAGAGCTGATGGGTGTGAAGCCAATTGTTATCCATATATAAAGACAATTATAGATAGAATTCAAGACCACATCATTACAAAAAGATAAGTTACAGGAGAACGAATATAATTCACCATTTTGGTATCATCATTACATCAAAATACAGATTCATCTTCATGCAAGTATAGCACACAGAGTGTGCCTGGCGAATCGATGTAACTCAAAATGGAGCATTTTTGAAGGCTTAACTATTCTCATTATGAAGCGCAACAATTTAAGTTAATGGCTTGGTTTGCTATTGCAACAGTTCGCGCTGGCGTGGATTGGTTGCAGTAGCAAACGAGGTCGCCGACGTAACTTGTTGATTACATACAAGGGGGACGAGACAAGTTTGTTGCTTAGTACGCTTAAACACCTTCCCCAACTCTGCCTTTTCTTCTCCCACTTCCCAAGATGCATCTTAGTAGATTCTCGTGTTCCTTTTGTATAAAAATTTGTTGGCACATACTTTTTTGAGTATTAAATTGTGTTAAATAATACCCAACGCAATCTCCTCCCACCCATGTCAAAAACATTGTTGGCACAATGTTTTTGCCGTGGGTGGGAGGAGATGGTGTTGGGTATTATTATCACCAAATAGGCTTAGGGTGTGCTCGTTTAGGTTACGTCGGTGATAGTAACACAATCTTCAAAGAAGATCTTAAAGGAGCAAAAATATGAGAATATTTTTATTTATCTTGACATAATATAGCGCCACTAATGGCCTTTATCTCATTGAACATTGTGGCAGTATGCATTAACTTGAATATTATTTGAATTTGTTAAGAGAATTTAATGTGTATTGATCTCGTATAGATTATATAAACTACTCAGCAGTATTGGGAGTAATTGTGCCCCACATTTACCAGTCATTCCTAGAGGATTGCCTATAAAACTCAATATTAGTATTTCCAAGATGGATGGGAATATTGCTAGAGGAATAGATAAGAGTGTACATTAGTGAGAAGCAATCCAATTGGAAAGATTGCCTCTCTAGTTTGGAGTTTTCTTATCATGATACAAAGCATGTTACGACTAGGTTAAGTTCCTTCATGTTTATGTTAGGTTTTCAACCTTGATCACCAGTTATGATGAGGTTGCTTAATGATGAGGAATGACAACAAGTCAAGGACTTAATCCATGCTGATGAAATATGGTCGGCAAGTCACTTTCATAGAAAGCTGAGAAGAGGTATTCTTATATGTTCCAGCACCTTCAGAAAGTCCAAAAACTAGTCATTTATTTAGTCAACTCTTAGTTGTGGTAACTCATTTAAAATACTCAAGTGAGTTATAAATAGAGTCTACACACTATTTTGGATATAAGTCATTCACACAAATGTTTGCAAAGAGACAACAATGTACAAAATGAAGATGTTTTTCTTGGTTTCATTGAACCTCATACTAAACCATGTATCAGTCAAATGGATAGTTGGACCTGTGAGGGGTGCCATCGTGGAAAACATTAATGTTCTTAAGAATCTATCACCACTTTTGTTGTTCCAAGGGGGGAGTAATGGCACACCAACGGTAGGGCCGTGACACACATACAATACGAGGGTCTATATATAGCTACGATCCAAAGGGCTAAGGGCCTACATAAAGTATGGGTTGGGTGGTTTTAGGAGCATATGTCTGTCCCCAGGTTCTTACACCAAAACCCTCAAATCAGTTTGAAAATTTTATTATTGGAAAGGGCAGAAGGGTGATATCCTTTGCTATGTCAAGTAATGCCTTTCATGTCAAAGGGTTAAAGCTAAAATATTAAAGATGGCGGGTAAATTACATCCCTTAGTTAGATATTCCTCAAATGAAGTGGGAATTCATCAGCATGGATTTTATTACTAGACATCCCACTATTCAAGCTGGCTATGACTTGATTATGGTAGTAGTTGATATGCTCACTAAAGTGGCACATCTTAAACTAGTCAAGACTACTTCCATTACTTCAAATTTTAATCGTCTTTTTATGAAGGAGATCTTTTGACTTTGTGGTTTACCCAAGAAGATTATAAGTGATTATGATACCAAATTTACTTCAACTTTTTGGGTATCATTGTTCCAAGCCATTTGTACTCAGCTATACTTTAGCACCACATATCATCCTCAAATCAATGGCCAAACAGAAAGGGTTAATCAAGTAGTTGAAGATTTTCTCAAAGCTTACTACAATTTAGAGCCTCGCAATGGATCATTATTTACCCTTAGTAGAATAAGCCTACAACTCCTCTACGTATATGAGTATTGGGATGACACCCTTTTTTTAGACCCTACTATAAGGATAGAAGCATTAAAACAAATACTAGAAGATATGGAGACTCAGACCAAAGCTATTCAAAGAGTTATTCAAGCAGCTCAAGATCATTAAAAAAAAGTATGCAAACTTTAGCAGACCTACTAGGATTTTCAAAGAAGATGAGTAAGGTTTCTTGAGAGTAAAGCCCAAAAATAATAATTTATCCAAGAATCTCACCTAC